>NW_006408537.1:17618177-17639900 GCF_000296735.1 Chrysochloris asiatica | reverse complement strand
CGAGCATATTGTCAGGAGGGACCAGTCGCTGGAGAAGGATATCATGTTTGGTAAGGTGGAGGGTCAGAGAAAAAGAGGAAGACCCCGAGTGAGATGGATTGGCAAAGTGGCAGCATTGATTGACTCAAGTGTGGCAACAGTAGTGAGGTTGGCCCAGGATCAGGCAGTGTTTTGTTCTGCTGTGTATGAAGTTGCTACGGGTTGGTACCAACTTGATGGCACCTAACAACAACAATACATGGCATACACAGACTACCAAACATTGTGATAATTACACAAACAAAAGTAGACAAAATAGATGATTGGGACATACTAAAAATTAAAAACTTATGTGCATCAAAAGACTTCACCTAAAGAGTAAAAAAGGGAACCCACAGAATAGGAAAAAATATTTTGCAATGACACATCAGATAAAAGACTCATTTCTAAAATATATAGGAAACTACATCATCTCAACAAGAAAAAGACAAATAACCCAATTAAAAAATGGGCTCAGGACATGAACAGACATTTCACCAAGCAGGAGATTTGGGCAGTCTACAAACTTATGAAGAAATGTCACAATCACTAGCCATTAAAGAGATGCATATCAAAACAACAATGAGATATCATCTCACACCAGCAATAAAAGTGAAGGTGAAAAATATAGAGTACAATAAATGCTTGCAAAGGTGCAGAGAGACTGGGACACTCCTACCTTGCTGGTGTTATTGCAAAATGTTCCAACCACTCTGGAAAACAGTATAGCACTACCTCAGAAAGTTGGAAATAGAAATACCTTATGATCCAGCAATTTCTCTACTTGGCATTTATCCACAAGAAATACTAGTCATAACATGAATAGATATATGCACACCAATGTTTATACCAGCATTATTTATAACAGCAAAAAATTGAGACACCCTAAGTGCCCATCAGTGGAAGACTGTTTAAACAAACTTTGGTACATACACACAATGGATAGTATGGTACCTTGAAAAATAACAAGGAAGCTGCAAGCCACCACATAACATGGATGAACCTTGAGGACATTATGCTGAGCGAAATTAGTTCCTAAAGGAGAAATACAGCATAAGACCATTATTGTAAAAGCTTAAGAAAAAGTGTTTGTTGTTGTTATTAGGTGCCATCGAGTTGGTACTGACCCATAGCAATCTTATGTATAGCGGAACAAAACCTTGTCTGATTCTGGGCCAACCTTACTACTGTTGCCACGCTTGAGTCCATCAATGCTGCCACTTGGCTAATCCATCTCTTTGAGGGGTCTTCCTTTTTTTCTCTGACCCTCCACCTTACCAAACATGATATCCTTCTCAAGCGACTGG
The DNA here is from genome assembly GCF_000296735.1 of Chrysochloris asiatica. Classification (NCBI taxonomy): domain Eukaryota; kingdom Metazoa; phylum Chordata; class Mammalia; order Afrosoricida; family Chrysochloridae; genus Chrysochloris; species Chrysochloris asiatica. The sequence continues at coordinate 17,638,575 of NW_006408537.1, read as the reverse complement.
TCCCTCCTGACAATATGTCCAAAGTATGAGAGACAAAGTTTGGCCATCTTGTCCTCTAAGGAGCACTCTGGCTGCACTTCGTCCAAAACAGATCTATTGGTTTTTTTTGGCAGCCCATGGTACTTTCAATATTCTTCTCCAACATGATAACTCAAAGGCATCAATTCTTCTATTGTCTTCCTTATTCACTGTCCAGCTTTTGCATGCATATGAGGTTATTGAAAATACCATGGCTTGGGTTAGGCGCACCTTAGTCCTCAAGCTGACATCTTTGCTCTTCAACACTTTAAAAAGGTCTTGTGCAGCAGATTTGCCTAATACAATACATCATTTGATTTCTTGACTGTTGCTTCCATGAGTGTTGATATTTGATCCAAGAAGAACGAAGTCCTTGACAACTTCAAATCTTTTCTCCATTGATAAGGATGTTGTTTATTGGTCCAGTGGTGAGGATTTTGGTTTTCTCAACTTTGAGATGTAATCCATACTGAAAGCTGTGCTCTTTGATCTTCATCAGTAAATGTTTTAAGTCCTCTTTACTTTCAGCAAACATGGTTGTATCATCTGCATATCGCAGGTTGTTAATGTACCCACACTAATAGGGGGAAAAATGTCCCCACACTAAAAAGGAAAAATAATTCTTTGTTGTTTATCAGGGTGTAGGCAGTGGGGCAAGAAGATGGATGGGGAGGTGGAACACAGGGTAGAGAATACATACAGGATAGTTTGGGTACTGGGGAGGGGGGCAATATGCAAGAAGAGGGAGGAATGAAAGAACAAGATGGATGGGAGACCACTGAGGCAGGTTTCCATGGGCTGAGTTGGACAGAGGTAAATGGTGATGTATGCTTACACTTGGAACAACAGTGCTCTGGGATACAGGGACTGAAGCATGGTTTGAATGAGTAAAAGAGGGGAAATAATGTTAAGATGCTTAGCTGTCTTTTGAATCTTGGTTTCCCTGGTATTAGTGTAAAATAGACAATTGAGGGTGAGAGAAAGGAATAGTCAGAAACATCACAATAGAAAGCTTGTAAGACCATATTCTGCCTATAACTGGTTGGAATACCTAAATTGGGGCTACAACTTGTCCAATGAATGTGGCTTCCCGCTGAGCCTTTGAATGGCGTAAGATCATAGGTGGAATCCTGATCCCCATCCAGAATTTTCTGAGGTGGGAAATTTCCAATTGAAAGGACAAGCTGACCAGCATGGAGCAGCTTTCTTCTTCTTAAAAGAAAGACCTGCAGAAAAAATTAAAGAAACAATAATGGCAGTCTGATTGACTACTACAAGAACAAGCAAGTTGTTTGCTGAGGAGCCATCAAGGTAAGTGGTCCAGTCCCCTCAGGGAACACCCCCTTCCAAACTGAGACTCAAGGGCATATGGTCTTGCTGGTGACCATGTTGGTCAGCCTGTAAGGGGAAGTGTGAGAAAAACAGCAGTGAAGTTGTTAGCTAAATCAGACCAGGTTCAACAGATGCCTATCAATCTGGATTAAGACCTGGTTGGCCAGCAGTGTAGTGAGACCTGGGGACTCTTGGCCTCAGGGACAGGGACATGGCTACAGAGGACTAGAATGGAGAGTGATTGTCCAGCTTAAGTGTCCAGGATTAAGACCTGGTTGGCCAGCAGTATAGTGAGACCTGGGGACTCTTGGCCTCAGGGACAGGGACATGACTACAGAGGACTAGAATGGAGAGTGAATTGAGGGGAGATACACAAGAACACCCATATTTGCAGATTGTACCTATTTGACCTGGCTTCAATGGCTGGATGATCAGAACTCGACTGGAGGAAGAAAGAAGAGGAAAAAAAAAAAGAGTAATCTGCTACAATTTGATGAACTTGACCTATGCTTATGGATGTAGTAGTTCAAAAGAGGGAACAAATCTTTACAGTGAGGATCATTCCCACCCCTTCTGTACACAGGATTGACAGGGATGGGCAACTTTGACATTAGTTACCCAAAATTGGGGGGCTACAAAAGTACGAAGCGACTGGCTTACAAGCTTTCAAGAGGGCGCCTAGTTTCAGAGGGTGTAGGGGAAGGTAGAATCTCTTCTGAGTGGTTTCCAACATGTCTGGACAGGGCTGGTGAATGGAGATAGAGATAAGACTCTTGTGGTTCAATAGTGAATAATTGCGATAAGGACTGATTGTGAGTGTTGCAAATTAAAGGTAGATGTTTTGTAACAAAAGAAGAGGAATGGTTGATCTTGTAGTCCAGGAGTGGAGGACCCTGGGACCATCAAGGGAGAAGAGCGGAGGCCAGGGCCCTATCCAGAGAAGCAGTGATGCCAGAAATGGAGGTAGAGATGATGATGTGGAGAGATGGAGCTGCTGGGGACTCTGGACTCAGGGAGGGATAGGGGCTGTTTGCTGATGGCTGGGGGTGTAACCTTTGGTTGTTTGAATGGTTACATATTCCTGAGTGCTTTGGTGTAGGTCCAAACAACAACAACAACAACAACAACAACAAACAAACAAACAAAGAACATCAACAACAAACAAACAAAAAAACAGAGAATGAAAGCAAATGCTTTTGAATGAAGATACATGGAGGGGATTGTATTCGTTGCAATGGAACGAAATACGATAGGGTGAATATAAAGCTGATGTTCTCCCATGTAAACTATCACTCAATTTACAATAAAAACTTTTAAAAAAATCTTATGGGGCACAGTTCACATTGTGAGTTCAGAGTCAACTTGTTGGAAACTCTTTGGTTTCATTGAGAAGATGGCCCATAAGCAGAGATATTTACAAGGGTTGTTTTTGTTGTTAATGCCTTGGAGTCGGTTCTGACGCCTAGCTACCCCGTATAGCGTTTCCAAGGCTTTAAATCTTTGTGGTAACAGAAAGCCTCATCTTTCTCCCAGGGAGCTTGTGATTCGCAGTTCAGTGCTTACTATATGGAGTCACCGCTCTCCCTTACAGGGGTTAGGTGGCATAATATTGGGGGAATAGGAGACTATATATGTGATATAGTTAATCACTAACAGTGTCTAAGTACTTATGTAAACTGCTTGTTAGAATTGAAGGACCTGCAAATTCTCTGCTAGTTTTACTTGTGGGCTTTGGTATAGTCAGTTCTTTCAAAGTTGTCAGGAGTAGCCAACAGTTCAAATTTTCATATGGTATTTCTTTATTTTAACTACTGGAAAATATTGTATTTCCTTTACCTTTTTTTTTATTTTGTTAGATTTGTCAGTGGTTTGTCGTTTTTATTAATCCTTTCAAAGAGGCAACTTCTTATCTTACTGTTTCAATTTTCTGTTTCATTTGATTCTGTTTGAATCTGTATTATTTTCTCTCGTGATTGTAGGCTTACTTTACTGCTCTTTTTCTAATTATTGGAGAGGGTTGGTTAGCAGTTTATTTCGATTCCTTCTTCTTAAATATGTGTATTATTTCTGTAAAAATTTCCCTCTGAACACTGCTTTTGCTATGTCCCAAAGTTTTTTACAGTTTGTGTCTATATTCTCATTGATTCAAGTAATTTTTAAATTAATTTTTTTATTTCTTCTCTTACCCAGTCGCTTTTAAGCAGAGTGGTATTCAATTTTCATGTATTTGTTTTTTGCTTTTTCCTTGGTCTTCCTATTGTTATTTCTAGTTTACAGCATTGTGATCTGAAAAGACACCCTATTGTATTTTGATGTTTTTAAATTCATTGATGTTTGCTTTGTGATCTAACATATAGTCCATTAAGGAGAATGTTTCATGTGTATTGGAAAATATATTGTGCTGTTTTGTTCTGTATATGTCTATAAGATCAAGTTATTTGATTATGTTTAGTTCTGTGTTCCTTTCTAGTTGTTCTATTATCACAGTGGTATATTAAAACCTACTATTATGATAGAGTTGCCTATTTCTCTCTTCAACTACGTTAGAGTTACATTTATGTGTTCTGGGTTTTTTTTCATTGGGTGCACAGATATTTATTTTGGTTGTGTTCTATTGTTCAATTGACCATTTAATTGTTACACACTGGCCTTTGTCTCATGCTAGTTTTCCTTGAAGTTTATTTTATCAAAAATTAATATTGCTACTCCTATCCTTATTTTGATTGCCATTAGCAAGATATTTTTTCTGTCCTTTGAATTTTGCTCTATTTTTAAATTTATGTTTATCTCTTGCAGAAAGCATATTGATAAGTCCTGCTCTATTATGCATTTTGCTACTCTCTATGTCTTAACCGCACATCTAATCCATTTGCATTCATCATAATTTTCAGTAGGTATAAATTGGTAGCTATCATTTTGCTGTCTGATTCTCTGGTGCCACATAATTTTCTGTGATGAGTTCATTTTTTTTCTGTTTTTTTTTTCTTGTCACTTTCTTCATTATTGTTGCTTGTTGTTGTTGTTGTCAGGTGCCATCGAGTTGGAACTGACTCATAGTGACCCCATGCACAGCAGAATGAAACAATGTCCAATCCTGGGCCAACCTCATTACCTCCGCCACACTTGACGCCATCAATGATGTCACCTGGCTGATCCATCTCCTTGGGGGGCTTCCTCTTTTCCTCTGACCCTCCACCTTACCCAGCATGACATCCTTCTCCAGCTACTGTTCTCTCCGGACAATGTATCCAAAGTAGGAGAGACGAAGCCTAGTCATCTTGGCCTCCAAGGAGCACTCTGGTTTCACTTCTTCCAAAACAGATCTATTAGTTCTTTTGGCAGTCCGTGGCACTTTCAGTATTCTCCTCCAACACCACAACTCAAAGGCATTAATTCTTCTATGATCTTCCTTATTCACTGTCCAGCTTTCGCATCCATATGAGGTTATTGAAAATACCATGGCTTGGATCAGGTGCACCTTAGTCCTCAAGCTGACATCTCTGCTCTTCAATACTTGAAAAAGTTCCTGTGCAGCAGATTTGCCTAATGCAATACGTCGTCTGATCTCTTGACTGCTGCTTCCGTGAATGTTGATAGCTGATCCAAGAAGAATGAAGTCCTTGACAACTTCAATCTCTTTTCCATTGATAAGAATGCTGTTTATTGGTCCAGTGGTGCTTAGTGTTTATTAAATCTTTTTTATTTTCCTATTTTTTTATTTTCATGAGAAGATATATTAATTTATTCACTTATTCCCAAATTTAAAACAGCCAATTCTATCTTGAAATCCATTTAACTTCATCTGCATTTGGTGGCTCTGTAACTACCCTATTCCCTCTTTACTTTGTAATTGTCTTTTCTACAAATTTATGTATCTGGTTTCCTATTTTCAATCTTGTAGATTTGCTTTATTTTGTATACTCTTATATATGGGTTGACATGTGGTGGTTTGTCATGTTCTTACTTTAATCTCAGGTTGTTGTGTGCAGTTCTTGGTTATCTGTTCAAAAATCTCCTTTTGACGCCAGGGATGGAAGCAGGGATGATGACATGAAGAGAAGGAGTGGCTGGGGACTCTGGACTCAGGGAGGGAGAGGGACAGTGTGGTGGCAGTAGGGGGGCAGGAGTTCAGGGTGTACCCTTTGGTTGTTTGATGATGCATGCAGGGGATTGTAATCATTGCAATGAAAAAATGCTGGGATGAATGTAAGTATAATGGATAATGTTCTCCCATATAAACTAACTCATACTTCACAATAAAAAGCTTTTTTAAAAAAATCTCCTTTTTGTATTTTTTGTAAGTTTGGCTTGAGTTTTACAAATTCATTCAATTTCGAATTATCTGCAAATGTTTTAATTTCACTGCTATGTTTGAAGAACAACTTTGCATATGCTTTTTGTCCAGCCTTTTTTTCTTCTTCTTCTTTCTTTCAGTATTTTATATATGTATTCCATTGGTTTCTTGCCTGAATGGTTTATGCTGAGCAATCAGATTCAGTTTTACTTGTTCTAAATAACATTTTGCTATTTCCAAGCTGTTCTCAGAATTTTTTCATTGTCTTTAGTTTTGGAGTTGTATTGTAATATATACTGGTGATTCTCTTTTGGGACCTAGTCTCTGTGAGGTTCATTCAGCTTCTTGAATGCATATCTTCTTACCTTTCATGTTAGGAACATTTTTTGGGAGGAACAACTCATTGACAATTTTCTCTGTGCTGCTGTTTGGTCTCTTCCTATTCATAAATTTCTACCATATCTAAGTTATTACTCAAGATTTTGTCCCACATAATTCTTTAGCTATAGTTAGTTTTTCTTCTTTTTCTAATTGTTCTTTTAGTAGATTAATATTGAGAGACTTGTCTTTAAGCTCACTAATTCGACCTTCCCTTGATTCATTTCTACTCCTTTTGCCTTTTCAATGTATTTATCTATTTCTGAAATCTTAGTGTTAATCTTTTGATTTTCTATTTGCTGTTTTGTAGTTTCTAAGATTGTAGAAGAATTGATGCCTTTGAGTTGTGGTGTTGGAGGAGAATACTGAAAGTGCCATGGACTGCCAAAAGAACCAATAGATCTGTTTTGGAAGAAGTGCACCTTGGAGGCCAAGATGGCTAAGCTTCGTCTCTCCTACTTTGGACACATTGTCCGGAGAGAACAGTTGCTGGAGAAGGATGTCATGCTGGGTAAGGTGGAGGGTCAGAGAAAAAGAAGAAGACCCCCAACTAGATGGATCGGCCAGGTGGCATCAGTGATGGACTCAAGTGTAGCAGCGGTAGTGAGGTTGGCCCAGGATCGGACTTTATTTCATTCTGCTGTGCATGGGGTCGCTATGAGTTGGTTCCAACTTGATGGCACTTGACAACAACAATTGTTCATTTATTTTGTCAATTGTTCCTGTAGTTTTCCTGAATTTCTTTTAACTTTTTCTGTCTGTTTCTGCCTTGATTTTCACCTGTAATTTTCTGTATCATTCTCCCAACCTGCTAAGTATACCTAAATATCATTGTTTTGAATTAGTTACCAGATATTTTCAATTCCATTTCTACCTCAGAAACATTTTCTGACTCTGTTTTGGTCACTTGCTTGAGCCACTTTTCCTTGTTAATCATCTGAACTGAAAAATGTGTGTCGTAACCAAGATACTGTAGTGTCGTTGTATTTGTGTTTTGGTGTATTCTTTGGCACTCACTACCTATTTCCTTGTAGTTATGATAGAAAATGGAATTGTGTGAAAACTTCTCCATTCACTATTTGTGTAGCAAAATTCATGGCAGATTCAGCTTGTGTTGGCTGGTGTCGATCATTGATCAGGTGGTACAGGAAGTGGTAGCAGCCCTCATCCACTGGGTGAGGCTGTAGGAAATATGGATGTGACTGGGCTGTATGGGCTCTGTTGCTATCTCCCATCAGGTAAGACAAGAAAAAAAATAAACAACAATATGAGGGAAAAAAACAAACAAAGACAAGCAAAAAGAAGAAAGAAAACCCAACAAACAGTACCAAGACAAAAAAAAATTAAAAACTAGAAAGATCCTTCATGTGAAGATTTCTTCCCTCTCGGTTGGTATTTTGAGGTACTACATCCATGAATATAGGTCAAATTCATCTAACTGTAGCAACTTGCACTTGTTTCCTTTATTAAATTTCTTTATCTTCCTCTAGTCAAGTTCTGACCATCAAGCCATCAAAGCTAGATCAAATGGCTATTATCTGCATGTTTGGGCATTCTTGTGCATCTCCCCTCACTTCATATCAGTTGTATGCTTCATTCTCAGATATAGCCCTTTGTGACTATGTCCTTTTCCATGGGCACAGAAGTCCTCAGGTTTCACCACACTTCAGACTAACCAGCCTCATCTCTCTCTCATCTCCAGGTTGAAGGGAGTCTATGGAATGTGATTGAACTCTGCCCATATCTTCATTGCTGCCTCCCCCCAGCCCCCACCCCTGCTTCTACTAACCAGTAGACCAATGTGGTTGCCAGCAAACTTACATGCCTGTGTGTTTTCCCTTCAAGTTTCAGTCTTGGAGGGGGTTTGTCCTGAAGGGACTTGATTACTTGCATTGATGGCTCCCTGACAAACACCTTGCTTGTCTTGTAGTAAACAATCAGACTGCCATTTTTGTTTTTGATTTTTCCTGCTGGTCTTTCAAGAAGTATCTTCTGTTTCTCTAGCTGCTCCAGGCTGCTCTGCATGTCCTCTCAAGTGGGAATGTCCCACCTCAGGAGGTTCTGGATGGGGCTCAGGATTCCACCTAAGGTCCTATACACCACAAATACTGCAAGAAACTTATTTCTCTGGGCAAGTTCTAGAATCCCATTTAGGTATTCCAATCAGTTATAGGCTAAAGATGGGCTTACAAATTTTCTGTAGTCATGTTTCCTGACATTCCTTTCTATTCCACTCAAATGTCTATTTTATAATAGTAGGCAAGGGAAAACAACCTTAATAAGATAGTCAAGTATTTTAACATTATTTTCCCTGTTTTACCCATTCATATTGTGCCTTGGTCTCAATGGGAAGTTTAGGTATACCTTCCACTCATGTGTTTAATTTACTTTATCTTGTTTCTGTACATGTGCTGAAATCTTAGACTGTCTTTTGATCATCTTCAATAATTAGATGAGTTTTCAATCATTAGATGAATGTACGTTGTTGTATTAATAAACTTTCTGATTGCTTCCAGGTATATGTGATCAGCAGATGGGCTTCCCTTTTTACTTTTCTCATGACTCAGCTGAGAGTAACTGTAGCAGGTGTTGATTGTCTGTCTGGTGTATAGCAGCTGATATTGGCTCTTGCCTGGATGGTGGGATTTGATAGCAAATTATCACAATTGTTATCTCTTCTTGGTAATGTAGGGAGAGAGAGAGGCCCCTTCCCCCAAGGTAAAAGGGGAACCCAAAATAACAAAAAATAAGACCACAGCAGCCAAAAAAAAAAAAAAAAAGTAGCAAAACCTGAGTTTGACTTTAACGCCCCTTGCTCAGCTAAAAAAAAAAAAAAAAAAAGTAGCAAAACCTGAGTTTGACTTTAACGCCCCTTGCTCAGCTAGCTGAAGCCATTCCATTTTACGCAGTTTCTATTGACCACTCCCCTTTCTTATTTTCTGTGTGCTTATTTTTGTTGAGCAGAGGTGTGTGCATGGTTAATAGAACCTTCAGGAGATGGGGGTGGGGCATCCACTCACTCAGGTACCCCCTCTTGTCACCAGAGTAGAGGTGTCCAGACAGTGAGAGACCAATGAACAGGAAAAAAATGTTCACACCTTTATGTCCAATGATCGGTCAGATCTTTGCAGTGGGAGTGCTCCTCTGATCCTGTTCCTGTCTCATCACACCCAAGATGGATACTCTGGCACCTGCTGGCAGCTGCAGATCAGAAAATGCCACATTTCTTGCTTCTGCTACAAATTTCACTAGCAGTAAGCCTTTGATCCTTCTAAATATTCCTTTATATGTAGTTCAGAGTTCTGAGACAATCCCCTGAATCTGCATTGTCTGGTAGTTCATGTTATGACTGTCGTAGGTCTGCACTATGCTTCTCCCTAACCCACCATCAAGCCCCACTCCCCGAGAAATGCTTTCTTCAGTACTGTGATAGATAGAATTTAAGTGTTAAATATATTAGATAAAGTGAAGAATTCTTTAAAGAAATACAATATAGCTTCAGATGTTTTCTTTCTTTATATGTCCTTATTTATGAGACGATTAATAGTCTTTCCTTCATTTCACTAGTATTTAATAAAATCTTGTTATTTTTTTCTGGTTTTGCTTATTTGAATAGTGGAGTTATACAGGCTTTCTGTTGCTTTCAATTGGGAACATTTAAAAGAATATCAATCCTACTTTTCTGTACAATATTAGAAACTTGTGTGAATATTCATAATTGGTTTCAACTTGTTCTTGTTTATGTGAAAACTGTATCCTTAGAAACATAGTTTAAATAATTTGGGTCTTGTCAAACTCAGACTTGGAAATTATTTGTCTTCATAGAAAATAACTTAAAATTTTTTGCATCTCTGATTGATTGCCTTACTTGATAATTTTACTTCACAGCAAAATAACTGACATGTTTCTTTTTAGATAGCATACATACTTGTGAGATTGTTCTGTCAAGTGGGAAGTGTACCATTGGCATATCTCTCTTTCCTATATGTATGATGGTAAAATAAAAGCATGCCACAGTATTAAATTTCTTATTTTTCACCTTCCCCATAAACATGTGTTTTTGTTCAAGTAAATAACGTAAAGAATCGTTAGAGTTTCAACTGTACAATTGTACAAATAGGCATTGTCCCAAAGATGAAGCTTTCTGCTTCCAGTAAGATTTACAGCCTTGGAAACTCTGTACAGGGTCTTTATGAGTTGGAACCAACTCCCCTGCACTTAACAGCTACAAAGGATAGTTTGGCCAGTTATTCAAAAGTAATATATTTAGTACATTTATATATATGTATTAAATAAATGGAGTCCAGGATGACACTGTAGGCACTGTATGGCACTGTAAGCATTTTAATATTTCATCACCAATAACTATATAATATATAATATATCATGCACCACATAATGTCCATTCATGCAAAAAGTTGGCAGTTCAAACTCACCAGCTGCTCCTCAAAAATCCATTGCAGGGTTTCTATGATCAAGAACCTACTAGATGGCATTTAACAGCAGCAACAACAGCATTAAATGGTTATACTTCAATATTTTTCATTCACATTTGTGTTACAATTTGCTTGTGACAATAGTGATCATCTTTCATAGAACAAAACACTAATGAAAACTAGCAGATGTTATAAGTAGAAAAACAGAGAGTATACAATAAGGAACATTATGTTTGTGGTGAATATCAGAATTGAATTCTTAAAATTTTTTGTATCTCTACTCTATCACAATATAATTTAATTTCTTCTTCATTTTAATATTTCATCACCTATAACTGTATATCATGCACCACATAATGTCCATTCAAACAACAACCAACTGCATATATGTCTGTGGTTCCATAAAGTTACAGAGAATTCTGAAATCCTGATTGAAGAATGACACTTGCCGAATGAGGCACTTGGTGAACACAATGGCTTACTGCCCACAGTATTAGTATTTCACATCCCTTGTGTACAAAGATATTGCACTGCTATTTTTGAAATGGTAAAGTACATATATGACCTATAATACAGATGTCTTGATGGTCATGTTGTTCTTGTTGTTAAATTCTGACCCATAGATACCCTGTGTAGGATTTCCAAGGAGCATCTGATGAGCATGAACTACCGACCTTACAGTTCAACCAACTTTGCAATCTAGTGCATTAACCCACTGCACCATACCTGGATTCCTGATGGCCATACTAAATACTTGTATTATGAATACATATATATTATACTGTACTTATTATCTAAGAAATGTACTTTATGACAATGCATGCTTCTACTTGTAGGGAGCAGCATCAAGTCTTGTGTATTGCACATCTCTTGAGCATTGCAGCATTATCTCTGTTTAATTTTCTTTCAAAAATATTACTGTGAAGTGGATCATGGCTCCCAAACACAGTAAAACCTGTGCTAATGATAGCAGCAGTAAGAAGGAAAGGAGAAGTATATACTTGGAAGTGAACCAACATTTTATTAAATAAAACAAAGTGGATCAGCACTGGACTCCAAACCACAAGGTCAGAAGTTCAAACCCACCACCTGCTCTTAGGAAACCCTACAGAGCGTGGCTATGAGTCATAACTGTCTCAACAGCACTTAACAACAGTACACTTCAAAATATATATTACTGAATGTCATAAAATGCAATATGTAAAAGGGATGTTTTCTCAGGTGAATGAAAACTTACTATAGATGAAGGGAAGGAAGGAAACATGATTAGGCTGAAGGAGAAGCAGGATTACAGCACAGACATAACAAAGACCATATGGGAAACTCTGATACCAACTGGGAAGATCTTTTCAGAGTTGACCCAATTGGGAAATAACTGAACGCTGCTCTTGCAACTGTTTGGAACACAAGTACATCACTCCTAAAACGTTTCTGGTCGACACACCATCCAGTATAGAAGTTTATGATAGAACATCTATGGGAAAGGCAGAGGAGAAGGAAATGACATTAAAACATTAAAACTGTTGACCCATTTATTCCATAGAAAAAAAATCAAAACAGGTAGAGTTTAGGGTAGATAATAAGAAAGTCAATTTTATTTGTTAAATTAATCACTTATATGTTTATTTGTAGTTTGATATTATAAATAAGGAGCACTAGTGATACAATGGTAAATCAGTCAACTAACACAAAGGTCAGTGGTTTTGAGGAGCCTTGAAATTACAAGTACTTACCTTTTTGTTGTTGTTGTTGTTAGGTGCCATCAAGTCAGTACCAACTCATAGTGACTGTATTATGCACAACAAAATGAAACACTGCCTGATCCTGGGCCAACCTCACTATTGTTGTCACGCTTGAGCCCATTGATGCTGCCACTTTGCCAATCCATCTCACTGGGGGTCTTCCTTTTTTCCTCTGACCCTCCACCTTACCAAACATGATATCCTTCTCCAGCAACTGGTCTCTCCTGACAAGACGTCCGAATTATGAGAGGCAAAGTTTGGCCACCCTGGTCTCCAAGGGGCACTCTGGCTGCACTTCTTCCAGTACAGATCTGTTGGTTCTTTTGGCAGCCCGTGGAACTTTCAATATTCTCCTCCAACACCATAACTCAAAAGCACCAATCCTTCTACAGTCTTCCTTATTCACTGTTAAGCTTTCATATGCATATGAGGTTATTTAAAATACCATAGCTTGGGTCAGGTGCACTTTAGTTCTCAAGCTGACATCTTTGCTCTTCATCACTTTAAAAAAGGTCTTGTGCAGCGGATTTGCCTAATGCAATACTTAGGGACACTAAAAGTAAGAAAGTATATTTTTTACTAACAAAAACTACTCTTTTGCCAATAAGTCAATTCTGACTCATAACAGACAAAATATATACAAATTGGCTCAGGATCAATATTTGCCAGTTTTTTCAAAATATATCTGTCTCTAATATATTGTCAATTTGTCATATTGTCGTACCTTGTGTGCTGCTATGATGCTGAAAGCTGTGTCACCTATATTTTAAATATCAGCAGGGTCACCTATCGTGAACACTTTTCATTGGAATGTTCATATTTAAACATTGTGGGGAAGGGTTGTCTCTTAAAACTAGAATTTGACATTAATAATAATAAGGTTGGATCAAACTTTCAGGACCTTCATTTGTTTATGAGGTGCAACCAAAATGAGAAGAAACAGCTGCATATGTGAATTAATAATTGGAACATATAATGTAAGGAGTATGAATCTAGGAAAATTGAAAGTCTTCAAAAACAAAATGAAATGAATGAAGATTGATATCCTAGGCATTGCTGAGCTGAATGGACTGATATTGACCATTTGAAATCAGAAAATCATATGATTTACTATTCAAAAAATGACAAATTGAAGAGGAATTGTTTCTCACTCATTACAAAACAGGCATTTCAAGGTTTGTCTTGAAGTATAATACTGACTGTGATAGATTAATATCCAAATACCTAATAGAAAGCCCACTTACTGTGGCTATTTATGTACTAACCACTAATATCAATGATGAAAAAAATGGAAGAATTCTACTAAATTGATCAAATATGAATTGATCAATCAATCAAGGTGAGTTGATAATTATTAGTGATTGGAATGCAAAAGTTGAAAACAAAAAGGAAAGATTAATAGTTGGAAAACATGACCTTGGTAATATAAATGATGCTGGAGATCTAATGATAAGAGTTGTATAAGACCAGTTAATCATTGCAAATACCTTTAATCAACAATATAACAGCAGCTATACATGTAGACAAAGGAGCTCTGGTAGCATAGTGGTTACGAATCGGGCTGCAAGCCGCAAGGTCAGCAGTTCGAAACTACCAGAGGTTCCACGGGAGAAAGAGGAGGCTTTCTGCTCCCTTAAAGATTTACAGCCTCGGAAACCCTGTGTAGGGTCGCTATGAGTCGGAACCGACTCCACAGCACATAACAACAACAACATACATGTAGACATCACCAGATGTAATGAACAGGAAGCAAATGGACTACATCTGTGGAAACAATTGATAGAGAAGCACAATATCACCAGTCAAAATAGTCCAGGAGATGACTATGTAATTGACCATCAATTATTTCTATACTAATTTAGGCTGAGGATGAAGAAATTAAAAATGAGCACCAAAATATGACATTGGAACTATCCCACCTGAATTTAGAGACTGTCTCAAGAACAGATTTGAAGCATTACACAGTAATGTTTGAAAAACAGAGGAATTGTGCTTCAATTTGCAATATTCAAGGTACTATGGGTTAATGTGCTAGACTACAAAGTCAGTATGAAGAACAAGACCAGCAGTTGAAACTCACTAGTTGCTCCTTGGAAAGCCTATACAGGGTCTCTATTGGTTAGAACCAGCTTGGCAACACACAACAACAAATGGTAAAATATTGAATAATGCAGAAATCATTAAAAGAAGATGGAAGGAATACACATTCACTGCATCAAAAAGAAGTGGTTGATATCCAGCCATTTCAAGAGGTAGCATATGATCAAGAACCAATAATACTGAAAGAAAAAGTCCAAGTTACACGGAAAGCATTGGGAAAAAACAAGGCTCCAGGAATTAATGGAATAAAAATTTAAATGTTTCAATAAACAGATGCAGCACTGGAAGTGTTCTCTCCATCTATGGCAACAAATTTGAAAGACAGCAACCTGGATAACTGTTTAGAATAAATCCATATTTGCACCAATTTCAACGAGACAAATCCAACAGAATGTGTAAATAAAAATTAATTATATTGAAAAATATAATTAATATCACATACAAGTAAAATTGTGCTGAAGATAATTTTAAAAATTGTAATTATACATTGGCAGAATTGATGCATTTGGATTATCATGTTAGAGAAGAATGTTAAAAGTCCATAAGAACAAACCAATCTCTGTTAGAATAGTACAGTCAGAATGTGCCTTAGAGTCCAGGATGGTGAGACTTCTTCTTTCATACTTTGATTATGTTATCAGCAGGGATGGAGAATCATCAAAATAGAGGACAACCCTCAAGCATATGAATTGACACAGTGTCAATGAAATGAATTCAAAGGATAGAGCATGACTGGTTAGTGTTTTGTTCCATTATGTATAGGGTTACTATGAGTTTGAAACAACTCAACAGCAACTAACAATAACAGCATCAAGAGCATGAGACATGAAGAATGCAAAAAGTCACATATAAGACAAGAAAAAAAGAAAAGACCAAAGTAAATGTCAGAAGAGACTCTGAAACTTGCTCTTGAGCATAGATGAGCTAAAGCAACTGGAGTAAATGAGGAAATAAATGAGCTGAATAAAAAATTTCAAAAGGCAGCTCAAGAAGGTAGTCAAGTATTATAATGAAATGTGCAATGGTGTGGAATCAGAAAACAAAAAGGTAGTAACATCCTGTTTTTCTCAAGCTGAAAGACCTGACGAATAAAATCAGTCCTCGTATTTCAATATTGACGGGTTCTAGGTACAAAATATAGAATGATTCTGTTCTTTTTATGGGTTGTTAAGAGTTAAGTCAGTTGTTAAGTAAATTCTGACTCTTAGCAAACATATATAGTGTTTCCAAGTCTCTTGTCGTACAATAGTGAATAATTGTTATCAGGACTAACTGTGAGGGTTGGAAATATAAAGGTAGATGTTTTGCAGCAAAAGGAGGGGAGTGATTGACTTTGTAGTCCAGGAGCAGAGGTTCCTGGGACCATCAAGGGAGAAAAGCGGAGTGTGGGATCCTATCCAGAGAAGCAGTGACATTAGAAATGGAGGCAGAGACGATGATGTGGAGAGATGGAGCAGCTGGGGTCTCTGGAATCAGGGAGGGAGAGGGGCTGTGTGTTGACTGCCAGGGGCAGGCTTGCAGGGTGTACCTTTTGTTTGTTTGATGATGCATGGAGAAGATTGTAATCATTGCAAAGACATGAAATACAATAGGATGAATGTAAAGCTGGTGTTCTCCCATGTAAACTATCACATAATTCACAATAAAAAGATTTTTAAAAAATGATGTAAGGAATACACAGTTACCGTATCAAACAAAATGGTTGATAATCAACCATTTCAAGAAATAGCATATGATCAGGAACCAATAGTACTGAAGGAAGAATTCCAAGCTGTACTGAAGGTATTGGTGAAAAACAGGCTCCAGGAATTGATTAAATACAAATTTAAATGTTCAGACACACTGATACAAGACTGAAGGTGCTCACTCATCTATGCCAAGAAATTTGGAAGACAACTACCTGGCCCACCAATTGGAAAAGATCCATATTTGTGTTCATTGCACAGAAAGGAGACCTAACAGAATATGGAAATCATCAAACAACGTGATTATTATCTCATGCAAGTAAAATTTTGCTGGAGATAATTCAAAGCTGTTGTGGCAGTACATAGACAGGATGCTCAAATCAGAAATTCAAGCCAGATTCAGATGAGGACATGGAATGAAGGACATCATTTCTGATGTCAAATAAATCTTAGTTGAAATCAGAGAATAATAGAAAGGTGTTTACTTGTTTTTTATTGATTATACAAAGGCATTTGACTGTGTGGATCATAAAAACTATGGATAGCATTGTGAATAATGAGAATTCCAAAACATTTAAGATTTCTGCTCACAAGGAACCTTACATAGACCAAGAGACAGATGTTCAAACAAATAAAAGGTGATACAGAATGGTTAAAATCAGAAATGTTGTGTGATATTTCTGTATCCTTTCCCCATACTTATTCAATCTATAAATTGAGAAAGTCATAAAATAAGCTGGATTATATGAAGAAGAATGTGACATCAGAATTGGAAAAAGACTCATCAACAACCTGCGACATGCAGATGACACAACCTTGCTTGCTGGAAAGCAATGAGAATTTAAAAGATTTACTGATGAAGCCTTTAGCATGCATTGCACCTCAATGTAAAGGAAATGAAAATCCTCACCACTGGACTAATAAATGACATCATGATAAATAGAGATATGACTGAAGTTTTCAAATTCATAATTTTGCTTGAATTTCCAATCAACATTTATGGAAGCAGCTGTCTTGAAATCAAATGATGTATTGAATTAGGCAAATCTGCTGCAATCAATTTCTTTCAAGTGTTAAAGGGCAAAAATACTACTATGAGGACTAAGTTATGTCTAAGTTATAACTAAGTTATGTCTAACCCAACCTATGTATTTTCAACCAATTCTGAAATAGAAG
This sequence comes from Chrysochloris asiatica, assembly GCF_000296735.1. Classification (NCBI taxonomy): domain Eukaryota; kingdom Metazoa; phylum Chordata; class Mammalia; order Afrosoricida; family Chrysochloridae; genus Chrysochloris; species Chrysochloris asiatica. Next base: position 17,621,414 of record NW_006408537.1, on the reverse strand, counting down.
ACCCACAAATGAGATGGAATGACACAGTGGCAGAAACAATGAGCTCAAACATAACAATCACACAGGATTGGTTAGTCTTTTATTCTGTTATATACAGGACTGCTATGAGTGGGAATTGTCTCAACCTCACGTAACACTCGTAAAAATAATACATTGGAGATTTGTCGCTTAAGAAAACCAATGCATTAAGCATATATGAAACACTATTATTTTGTTACTGAAAGTAATTATCAGGGTTGGTTAGGTACTGATAAAGTAAAACAAAATTAGATTCTAATCACAAATTTGTTATTAACAGAATGTGTTAGTTATTTAGTATCTCTTGACTTCAATTTTGCTTAAAAAAAAAAGAAACAAAGAAAAAGCAGTGTTGAGCTAAAGTAGTATAAGTCTCTGTTCACAAATTGTCTAGCAGGGAATGAGCAATTCAGAAAATTAAGCAATTGCAGAAAGTTAGTTCACATATTCAGTAAAATAATTTTAAAGCATTTCCTCCTAATGATCTAAAAAGAAGGCTTTAAGGGGATGAGGAACAGTAAAAGTTCCCATGACTATGGCAGATAATTTACAGTGTAGAGCTGTAGATAGAAAGAAACTGCCTAGCTTCACTAACATATTTCCCAGTCTCCTGATATCCTAGATTAGCTATGGAAGTAAGTTTTCTCTGAGGAAAAGCAAGTAGAAATGATGCATTGCCTATGGGTCCAGATGTCAAGAATCTATTATACCATCTACAAAGTTTGTCTTTTCTGCTATATGGACAGAGAATAATAAAGTCTCAGGAAAGGGTGTATCCATAAAAAATTAGGAGGAGGGTCATTGACTCTCTGTGTGAATAAGAGGAACACAACAATTGGAAAAATCACATGTAAGGTAGATTTTTGTTACTGTCATTTTAGCGTGGGGATATAGATTTTTCCAAAAACAATCATTACCCTAAAGCAAGTTTAAATTTAATTTATTTTAGAATGCATAGCTTTCAAAACTCATCCCTTTAAAACTTATATCCTGAAAATTAGATACAAGAAAAAATGCAGTCATTATCTGCAAACTGCCAAAACAGTTTTATTCTTTTTTTCCCTTTCTATAATTTTCCTTTAATTCTTTTCTATTCATAACAAGCACAAGAATCTCCTTGATATGATTTTATGAACTGTAAAATGTATAGCCCCAGATACAAGTTTTGCTTTTTTAAAATTTTAAATCATTCAGAAATGACATTGTATGTACATAAATATGTACATCATAATGAAAAAATATACAGTTTTCCATTGTGGACTTAACAATTTATCCTCAGTCTTCACAGGATGTATTTTAAGGCCAGTTTTGATTTCAAGCTAGTATACATGTTTTCTTATACTGTTCTAAAACACATAGCTCACAGCTGATCAGCAGGTTGAATAATAATTTAAATACTATACATATCTGTCAAAGCTGAATTTTCTTTGAAATCAAAACATTCAACTACATTAATGTAATTTACATGATCTACATTGTTTATAGATCATGTAAATTACATTTATGTACTACATATTTTGTTATTAATTATAAACACTTTAAAATTGTCTAGTCTTCTTTCTAAATGGTAAAGTTTTTTAAGCAATTAGCTTGCAGAAAACTGCTCTCTGTTTAGAGAATCATATGCAAAGGTGTTTACCCCTTAAATATGTGTTGTTACTAACTGCCATCAAGTCTGCTCTTACTGTGAGTAAATAATTGTGTGAGCAGACATCTTCATCTTTCTACCCCAGAGCAGGTGGTGTGCTCAAATCGCTGATCTTAGGGTTTTAAGTCCAGAGTTTATGGTACAGAGACGTGTTGCTCCCCTATACATGCATTGTTGTTATTGTTAGTCCTTCAACTCAGAGACCCTGTATAGGATTTTTTGAGGAGTAACTAGTGGGTTTGAACTGCCAACTTTGTGGCTCAGTGTCCAGTGCTAATCCTATTATAGCACCTCAGCAGGAGTATGTGCATGGGTATGTAGAAGCTAAAAATGTACAGTCTAAATATCTTATTTAGTGTATCTGTGCTCGTTCCTTGGAAACCTTTTACAAGGTCTATAGGAGTCAGAGCAGGCTCAATAGCAATAACAACTAATCTGTTAATTACCATTGTTGTTATTAAGTGCCAGCTAGTCGGTTCCCACACATAGTGACCCTGTACGTGGCACTGTGGGTTAATGCGCTGGACTGCAAAGTTGTTTGGTCTGCAAGGTCAGCAGTTCAAGCTCACCAGCTGCTCTTCCGAAACCCTATACAGGGTTGCTATGGTTCGGAATCTACTACAAGGCACTTAACAACAACAACAACAACATATCTTTTCCAGGAGCGGCTGGTGGGTTGAAACAGACCTTGCAGTTTAGTGCATTATCTTGTGTTGCCATATCAGAACTCTACTAATTACCATTGCTGTTGTTGTTGTTGTTGTTAGGTGCTATTGGTACCGATTCATACCGACCCAATCCACCACATAACATGGATGAACCTTGAGGATATTATGCTGAGTGAAATTAGAAATACCTTATGATCCAGCAATTCCGCTACGTGGTATTTACACACGAGAAATACGAGCCATAACACGAGTAACTATATGCACACCAGTTTTCATAGCAGCAATATTTACAATAGCAAAAAGATGGATACAGCCTAAGTGCCCATCATCTGAAGAATGGATAAACAAACTTGGGTGCATACACACAATGGAATACTATGCCACCCTGAAGAACAACAAGGAAGCTGCAAGCCACCACATAACATGGATGAACCTTGAGGATATTATGCTGAGTGAAATTAGTCAGTCACAAAAGGAGAAATACTGCATAGGACCATTATTGTAAAAAAGTAAGAAAAATAACTCACACTAAACAGAGGCGGGGGGGAAAGAAAAAATATATATACTTATTTGCTGATCACCAGGATGTATGGGACAAGAGAAGGGGAGGGATGGAGGGGAAGATAGTGCACAGGGTAAGGAATAGACACAGGATAGCTTGGGTACGGGTGGGGGGTTGGGGGACAATACAGAAGAAGGGGTGGGGAATGGAAGAACAAGGCTGATGGGAGAAAAATTAGGCAGATTCTCATGGGCTAAGTGGGACAGAGGTAAATGATGATGTATGCACAACCTTGGACAAACAGGGCTCCAGGATACAGGGATTGAGGCTTGGTTTATGGGGTTAAAGAGCGGAATAGAGTTAAGATGCTTGGCTGTCTTTTAAATCTTGGTTTCCCTTGC
>NW_006408537.1:17602200-17616622 GCF_000296735.1 Chrysochloris asiatica | reverse complement strand
ATTTTTATTCCATCAATTCCTGGTGCCTTGTTCTTTGCTACTTCTTTCAATGATTAGAATACCTTAAAGGGGACTAGAAGTTGCCCAGTGAAAGAGGCTTCCTATGGAGCCTTTACATTGCACAAGACCATAGGTGGAATCCAGAACCCCATCCAGAACTGACTGTGGTAGGACATTTCCACTGGAAAGGACAAGTAGACCAGCCTGAAACAACTAGACAAATAGAAGATACTTCATGAAAGAAAGACCAGCAGGAAAAATCCAAAACAATAACAGCAGTGTGATTGATTACTATAAGAACAAGTAATCTGTTTGCCTGAGAGCTATCAAGGCAAGTAGTTGGAACCCCTCAGGGCAAACCCCCTTCTAAGACTGAGACTCAAGGGGAATACATGAGAAGGCATGTCATCTGGATGGTGACCACATTGGTTACCAATAAGGGAAGAGGGGGAAAAAACAGCAATGAAGTTGCCTCACCACATTCAATAGACCCCCGTGAACCCAGGTGGAGACCTAAATGGCCAGCAGTATGACAAGACCCGGGGACTCCTGGGCCCAGAGGCAGTTACATGGCCACAGAGGACTAGAGTGGAGAGTGAAGCGTCCAGCTGATATGAAGTGAAGAGAGACACACAAGAACACCCATATTTGGAGACAATACCCACTTGACCTGGTTTCGATGGCGAGATGATCAGAACTTGACTAGAAGAAGAAAGAAGATGGGGAAACAAAAAAAAGAGTAACCTGCTACAATTTGATGAACTTTAGCTATACTTATGGACATAGTAGCTCAAAAAAGGGAACAAATCTTTACAGCAAGGATCACTCCCACCCCCTCGGTACACAGGGTTGATAGGGATGGGCAATATAGACACTGGCTACCCAAAATGGGGTGGAGGGAGGGGACTATAAAGGCAGTAAGTGACTGGCTTACTAGCTTTCAAGAGGGAGCCTAGTTTCAGATGGTGTGGGGGAAGGTAGAATACTGAATGTTTTCTAATCTGTTGGGACTGGGCAAGTGAAAGGAAATGGGGATAAGACTCTTATGGTACAATAGTGAATAATTACCATCAGGTCTGACTGTGAGTCTAGGGAATATAGAGGTAGATGTGGAAGAGAGCGTTTGATTTTGCAGCCCAGGAGCGGAGGCCTCTGGGACCATCAAGTGAGAAGAATGGGACCCTACCAGAGGTGCAGTGACGCCAGGGATGGAGACAAAGAAGATGACGTGGACAGATGGAGCAAGTGGGGACACTGGACTCAGGGTGGGAGAAAGGCTGCATGCTGGCAGCTGGGGGGGAGGGGCCTGTGGGTGTACCCTTTGGGGTTATATGATGATGCATGGAGGGGACTGTAATCATTGCAATGAAATGAAATACAATAGGATGATGTAAACCTGATGTTCTCACAATAAAAACTTAAAAACAAAACAAAAGATCTTGAGTAACAGAGTTACTTAATGCAATACATCATTTGATTTCTTGACTATCTTCCATGAGTATTGATAATTGATCTGAGAAAAATGAAGCGTTTGACAAGTTCAACCTTTTCTACATTTATATGAATGTTTACTGGCCCAGTGGTGAGGATTTTTGTTGTCTTTACATTGAGATGTAACCATAGGTGTTCATAACATACAGGGATTCCCTTAACCATAAACCATTTTAGAAAACCTACTATATTTGCTAGATAATGAACAGAATAATATAAAAATTGTAGATAAAAACACAAATTACAAATTGACAAAACTTTACAAATAAATTAATCATTTTAAAAGGAGTAAGCACTGGACCAACAGACCGATTTGAACTGCAAGGTTGACAACTCAAACCCACAAGTCACTTTTCTGAAACCCTATACACAATTGCTGTGAGTCAGAACTAACTCAATGCTAATTAACAAGAACAAGGAGACTAAAATTTAATATTAACATTTTGTTTAAAATTCTCAGTAGTCAAAATTGTTGTTAAATGCCATAGAATCAGATCTGACCCACAGCAACCCTCTATAGGGTTTCCAAGGGGTGGCTGATGACTTTGAACCACCAAACTTGTGGTTCAAATCGACATTACAGGCCAACACATTAACCCACAGCATCCCACCAGCAATCCTGAACCGTAAGTACCCAAACCATAGTTTTCATTGTTATTTATGAAGAAGACAGGCAAAAACATCTAGAACACTTAATTTCTCTCTAAATTTTAGTAGAAGTTTTCATTTATAATTTTGTTTCCATATACAAAAGTTGAAAACATAATTGAAATGTATTTTATGTTTTATTAATCCCTGAATCAAGGAAAAGAATCACTATCGTATTTTCTGTAACCTACGTTTGCTAATTGATAGGAAATATTAATATTTCCAAATTTATAAAAATGAGAAGTCTTCTTGTTTCACTTTGTATTTTTTATGTTTGAATTCAAACTGTGAGATATTATTTTAGTCAATTTTAGTTCCATCTTTAAGAGAACAATGGAATTTAACAGATAAGAAGAGGTGACATTTCAAAATGAGCAGGTTTTTTTTTTTTTTTTTTATGTTTTGTATGAATGTTTATGATTTTTGTATTGACAGACCTAGTCCTATACAAATCCTATATATATGTAAAAGAATCAAATTTATAATTAACAAGTTAGTTTCTTTTAAAATGTCTGTCACTTCGATTAGCAGGGAATATATATATTCATAGTATGGTAACTTTATCTTCTGAGTATTTAAGTATATTTAAAACATTCTAACCAATATTTTAAAATTCAAAGACACTCATTAATATTCATAGTCCAACTTCAGCAAGTAATGTGAAATACTCTGGGAAAGATCACTGGAGAACAAGGACTGAGGCATGGCTGTCTTCTTACTAATGTATTCTTCTGTCTACAGAAGTACATATTCTATGCAAAGATCAGTCCCATGACTAATGAATAATGGAAGTAAGGTACCTGAAAAGGAATAAAAATAATTAATAGACTATTGAGTCTTGGCTCTCCTTTACTTTGAGCATGTTTGAGGTAAGCTATGGACAGCCAATTATTTATTATGACCCTTCTAGCCAAATTTCTCCATTCTGTGATGTACGGTAAATCTTAGTCTCTTTGCCTATGATTTTGGCATAGAAATAAGACCTTTACCTCATTCCATACACAAAAATCAACTCAGCAGGGATTAAAGACCTAAATGTGAATCCCAGTATTATACAGGTCATCAATGAAAAAATGAGGACCAATTTAAGGGCACAAATAGGACACAAGGAGCTCTGGTATTGTAATGGTTATGAATTGGAGTGCTAACCTCAGGGTCAGCAGTTTGAAGCTACCAGCTGTTCCTTGGGAAAAAGGTGAGGCTTTCTGCTCCCGTAAAGATTTACGGCCTCGGAAACCCTGTACAGGGTCGCTATGAGTCGGAAATGACTCCACAGCACACCACCACCACCACCACCAAAGATTTATAGTCTCAGAAACTCTGTACAAGGTCACTATGTGTTGAAACTGACACCCTGGCACATAACCAACACAACCACAAATCCAGGGCATACACATACTACCATGCATTGCAAAAATTACAGAAACAAAAGAAGACAAAATAGATTATTGTGATGTTCTTAAAATTAGAAACTTATGTGCATCAAAAGATTCCACCAAAAGAGTAAAAAGGGATCCCACAGAATGGGAAAAAAACCTTATGCAATGACATATCAGACAAGGGACTAATTTCTAAAATCTGTAGGAAACTACAATACCTCCACAAGAAAAAGGAAAAAAAAAAAGGGGGGGGGGGCACAGGACATGAAAAGACATTTTACCAAGGAAGAGATTCAGGCAGCCAAAAAACATATGAAGAAATGTTCACGATCGTTAGCTATTGTTGTTTTTGTTGTTAGGTACCATCGAGTCAGTACCAACTCATAGCGACCCTATGTACACAGAACAAAGTACTGCCTGATCCTGGGCCAACCTCACTATTGTTGCCATGCTTGAGCGCATTGATGCTGCCCACTTTGCCAGTCCATTTCTCTGGGGGGTCTTCCTCTTTTCCTCTGACCCTCTCTCCACCTTACCAAATATGATATCCTTCTCCAGCAGCTGGTCCCTCCTGACAATATGTCTGAAGTATGAGAGATGAAGTTTGGCCATCTTGGCCTCCAAGGAACACTCTGGCTGCACTTCTTCCAGCACAGATCTATTGGTTCTTTTGGCAACCCAGGGCATTTTCAGTATTTTCTTTCAACACCATAACCCAAAAATATCAGTTTTTCTACAGTCTTCCTGTATTCACTGTCCAGCTTTCACATGCTTATTTGGTTATTGAAAATACCAAGGTTCGAGTCAGGTGCACCTTAGTCCTCAATCTAACATCTTTGTTTTTCAACACTTTAAAGTGGTCTTGTGCAGCAGATTTGCCTAATTAGTTATTGACTGCTGCTTTCATGAGTGCTGATAGTAGATCCAAAAAGAATGAAGTCCTTGACAATTTCAATCATTTCTCCATGATAAGAATGCTGTTTATTGGTCCAGTGGTGAGGATTTTGGTTTTCTTTACATTGAGATGCAATGCATACTGAAGGCTGTGCTCTTTGATCTTCATCAGTAAATATTTTAAGTCCTTTTCACTTGCAGCAAGTAAGGTTGTATAGGAGAGATGCAAATCAAAACAACAATGAGATGTAATTTCACACTGTAAATAATAGCGAAGCTAAAAAAAGCAGAGAACAATAAATGCTGGAGAGGATGTGGTGAGACTGAGACCCTCCTAAATTTCTGGTGGGAATGCAAAATGGTCCAACCACTCTGGAAAACAGCATGGTGGTTCCTCAGTAAGTTGGAAATAGAAATACCATATGATCCAGCAATTCCTCTACTTGGTATATATCCACAAGAAATAGGAGTCATAACATGAGTAGATATAGGCACACCAGTGTTTATAGCAGCACTATTCATAATAGCAAAAAGATGGAGACAGCCTAAGTGTCCATCAATGGAAGAATGGATAAACAAACTGTGGTATATACACACAATGGAATATTATGCTACTTTAAGGAATAACAAGTAAGCTATAAGCCACCACATAACAAGGAAGAAACCTTGAGAACATTATGCTGAGTAAATTTAGTCAGTCACAAAAGGACAAATACTGCATAAGGCCATTTTTGTAAAGCTTAAGAAAAGACACTCATACTGAAAGAGGAAAAAAATTCTTTGTTGTTTACCAGTGGGGTTGAGTTGGAGGGTTGAGGGAGGTGGAGGGAGGCAATAGTAGAGCACAGGGCAGGGGTAAGACACATCTTAGTTCAGGTGTTGGGGGAGGCAATACACAAGAAGGGGGATGGGATGGAAGAACAAGATAGATACGGGAACATTGAGACAGTTTTACATGGACTTAATGTGATAGAAGTAAATAATGATGCATGTTCAACATCAGAACAATAGGGCTATGTGATACAGGGATCGAGGCATAGTCAGAAGAGGAGGAATAATACTAAGATGCCTGACTGTCTTATAATATTGTTTTCCCTTGCCTACTATACACATGGACCTACCCCGATGGAATACATAGAAATCAAATTGACTACATCTAGGGTAAGAGACAATGGAAAAGCTCATCAGTCAAAACAAGGCCAGGGGCAAACTGTGGAACAGACCATCAATTGTTCAGATGCAAATCTAAGCTAAAGCTGAAGAAAATGAAAACAAATCCATGAAAGCCAAAATATGACCTTGATTATATCCCACCTGAATTTAGAGATCATCTGAAGAACAGATTTGATACATTAAACCACTAAAGACCAAAGACCAGAATAATTGTGGGATGACATCAAGAATATCATACATGAAGAAAGCAAAAAGTTATTAAGAGGCAAGAAAGAAGGAAAAAGGTCAAAATGGATGTCAGAAGAGACACTGAAACTTGTTCTCCAGCGTAGAGATGTTAAAACAAATGGAAGAAATGAGGAGGTACAAGAACTGAACAGAAAATTTCAAAGGTAAGCTGAAATAGACTAAGTCAAATATTATAACAAAATGTGCAAAGATCTGGAGTCAGAAAACCAAAAGGGAAGATCATGCTCAGCATTTCTCAAGTTGGGGGAACTGAAGAAAAAAATTCAAGCCTCAACTTTTGCTATTAAAGGATTCTCTGGGAAAATTATTAAATGACACAGAAAGCATCAAAAGAAAATGGAAGGAATACACAAAATCACTGTACCAATAGGAAATGGTTGATGTTCAACCACTTCAACATGTAGTATATGATCAAGAGCCAATGATACTTAAGGAAGTCCAAGGTACATTGAAGGAATTGGCAAAGAACAAGTGCCAGGAATTGATAGAATAAAAATTGAAATATTTTAAGAAAGTAGTGCAGCACAGGAGGTACTCATTCATCTCTGCCAAGAAATTTGAAAGACAACTGTCTGACCGACTGATTGGAAGAGATCCATATTTGTGCCCATTCCAAAGAAAAGTGACCCAACAGAATGCGGAAACCATTGGACAATCTCTGGAATCAAATGCGAGTGACGTTTTACTAAAGGCAATACAGAAATGGCTGCAAGCATACATTGACAGAGAACTTCCAGAGGTTTAAGCCAGATTCAGAAGAGGACGTGGAATGAGGGATACCATTGCTAATGTCTGATGGATTTTGGCTGAACGCAGAGAATACCAGAAAGATGTTTACCTGTGCTTTATTGACTACACAAAGCCTTTCAATTGTGTGGATCATGACAAGCTATGGACAACATTGAGAAGTATGAGTATTCCAGAACACTTAATTGTGCTCATGAATAACTTGTACACAGACCAAGAAGCAGTTGTTCGAACAGAACATGAGAACACTGAATGTTTGAAAATTAAGAAAGTTGTGCTACCGGGTAGTATTCTTTAATCGTACTTATTCAACCTGTATGCTGAGCAAATAATCTGAGAAGCTAGGTTGTATGAAGACAAACGTAGCATTAGAATTGGAGGAAGGCTCATTAACAACCTGCGGTAGGCAGAGGACACAATGCTGCTTGCTGAAAGTGAAGAGGACTTAAAATATTTACTGATGAATATCAAAGAGCACTGCTTTCTGTATGGATTGCATCTCAATGTAAAGAAAACAAAAACCCTCACCACTGGACCAATAAACAATATGCTTGTCAATGGAGAAAAGATTGACGTTGTCAAGGACTTCATTCTTCTTGGATCAACCATCAAAACTCATGGAAGCAGCAGTCAAGAAATCAAACAATGTATTGCAATAAGCAAGCCTGCTGCACAAGACCTTTTTAAAGTGTTGAAGAACAAAGACATCAGCTTGAGGACTAACGTGCGCCTGACCCAAGCCATGGAATTTTCAATAACTTCATATGCATGCGAAAGCTGGACAATGAATAAGGAAGACTGTAGAAGAATTGATGCTTTTGAGTTACGGTGTTGGGTGAGAATATTGAAATTACCATAGGCTACCAAAAGAACCAACAGATCTGTGTTGGAAACAGTGCAGCCAGAGTGCTTCTTGTAGACTAGGATGGCCAAACTTCTTTTTTCATACTTTGGACATATTGTCAGAAGGGACCAGTCACTAGAGATGGATATCATGTTTGGTAAGGTGAAGGGTCAGAGAAAAAGAGGAAGACCCCTAGCCAGATGGTTTGGCAAAGTGGGCAGCATCAATGGGCTCAAGCATGGTAACAATTGTGAGGTTGGCACACGACCAGGCAGTGTTTTCTTCTGTTCTGCACAGGGTCCCTATCAGTCGGTGCCGACTTGATGGCACCTAACAGCAACAACAACAACAACACCATCTCTTTCCACACATGTAGCCAACTTGTTTTCTGTGTTTCCATCTGGGAAAATCTATGTGTATAGGAATAGTTTATGTTGTCTAAGGTTGTCTAAAAATGTATTTGCATTGAAGATGTTATTGGACCTGCAAAGTTCTATCATGTGATACCCAGCATTATTCATCTCACCAAGACACTATTTTTCCATCGACTGCTCTTTCTTCTTTGTTTCCAATCTTTGCATTCCAATATACATTAATACCTCTTAATTGTATGTTTGATCAATTTCAGACTGAATATGTTGGTAGAATTCTTCAGTTTCATCATCACTGGTGTTACTGGTTATTGCATAAATTCCAATAGTGGTAGACATAGGAATATAATGTTATCACAGACAACATTATACTTCAAGACAGATCTTTACATGTTTCTTTTGATGATAACTGTGACACCATCCCTCTTATGTTTGTCATTCCTGGCATAGTAAACTATATGATTATCAGATTCAAAGTGGCCAACACAAGTCCATTTCAGCTCACTAATGTCTAGAAGTTCAATCTTTTTGTGTTCCATTTCATTTTTGACAACTGCCAAATTTCCTGGATTCATACTTTATACATTTCCTGTTCTATCTGCTAATGCATGTTAACAGCTGTTTCTTATTTTTAGTTGTGTCCCACAGCAAATTAATGTCCCCAAAGCTTTATTTTATTTGCATCATCACAGTCAACTCTACTCTGAGGAGGCAGCTATTCCCTAATCGTATTTTGAGTGTCTTCCAACCTTAGAAGCTCGTCTTCTAGCACTCTGACAATAATCTGGTGTTATCCATAACATTCAAAATTATGGTGCTATCTGTGTTCCACTGCTATTCGTGAGGTTTTAAACATTTGGAAGTAGTCTGCCTCTCCTTTTTCCTAGTCTATTTTAGTCTGGAAGTTCAGCTAAAATCTGTGCACTGTGCATTTACCTTGATGGTATTTAAAATACTGGTTTCATAGCTTCCAGCATCACAGCAATACACAAACCACCAAAACACAACTAACTGACAGACTAGCAATAGATTTAATAAACCATATGTTATATTAAAAGGAGTATTGACAGGTTTATAACTGGTTAATCTAATGAATGTACAAATGAAAACAAAGCCATTCAGGCTTTGGTATTGTATTATAGAATACACTGCAAGGAAATGGAAGATTAAATGATTTAATTTTTATTTGTTCATTGAAATTACACTAGCTTAATATATTATGAATTGTTGGTTGTTTTGGTAGGTTATGTATTTTCTATCAATTCTTATATTAGGAAGATGAATACATTGATGAAGCATTTTCATTTGACTTGAAATATGGGGCAAAATTCTGTTTCAGGTGAAAAAAAATTAATGCAAGAAACTGTATGCTATATGTTACAAAAATACATAATAATCAAAGTACCCCAAATAAATTTTATTGTTATATATCCAAGACTTCAAATCACCACTTGTCTGTCAGTTTGTGGTGGCTTACATATTGCTGTGAAGGTGGAAGCTATGCTACTGGTATTTTAAATATCAGCAGAGTGTACCCCCGGTGAACAGATTTCAGGTGAACTTCCAGATTAAAAAAACAAAACAAAACTAGGGATAAGTAGAGGAAGACTACTTCTGAAACCTTATGAATAGTAGGCAAATCCTGTCAGCATCATAATTTTGAATATTGAACTCTGATGATTAGTTCTAGAATATTGACAGAGAGTGCTGGAAGATGAATCTAACAGGTTGTAAGTCACTCAAGATACAACTGGGGAACAAATGCCTGCTTAAAGTAGAGTTGACTGTAAATCTGTGAATGGAATAAAGCTTTTGGGACATTCTTTTATTGATAGAGAACAAGTAAAAAATATTTGTGAACATCCATTAACAGTCAGAACATGAAATGTAGGAAGTCTGAATTTAGGAAAACTGTCAGTCATCAAAAATAAAATAGAATGCATAAAGATCAGTATCCTAGGCTTTAATGAATTGAAATGGACTGGTACAGGCAATTTTGAATCTGACAATGGTTTACTATGGTTTACTATGCAGTGAATGACAAATTGAAAAGGAATGGCATTCCGTTCATTATAAAAAATAACATTTCAAGATCCATCCTAAAGTATTAGCTGTCTGTGACAAGAAAATATCCATACACCTACAAAGAAAACCAGTCAATACCACTATTATTCAAATTTATGCACCAACCACTTAAGCCAGTGAGGATGAAATTGAAGAATTCTTCCAACTTCTTCAGCCCAAAATTGATCAAACATGCAATCAAGATGTATTGATAATTAAGGGTGATTGGAATGTAAAAGTTGGAAAAACAGAGATAGGAACAGTAGTTGAAAAATATGGCCTTAGTAATAGAAGTAATGATAAAGTTCTTATGATAGAATTTTACAATACCAATGATTTATTTATGGCAAATACCTTTTTCAAACAACCTAAAATCTGAGTTTGCATATGGACCTGAGTATATGGCATACACTGCAATCAAATTGACTAAATGCGGGGAAAGAGATGGTGAAAACCTACATATCATCAGTCAATATGAGGCTGGGGTAAACTATGGAACAGATCATCAGTTGCTCATATGCAAGTTCAGATTGAGTTTGAGAAATATTAAAATAGGTCACGAGAGCCAAAATATACTCTTGACTCCAAATGAATTTAGAGATTATCTCAATAACAGATTGTATGCATTAGACACTAATGAATGAAGATCAGAAGAGTTGTGGGATGACATCAAGAACATCATAAAGGAAGAAAGAAATAGGTCATTAAGAAGACAAGAAGGAAGGAAAATACCAAAATAGATGTCAGAGGGAACTCTGAAACTTGCTTCCCATGGATGGAAGAAATGAGGTTGTAAAAGAGCTGAGCAGAACATTTCAAACAGCAGCTTGATAAGACAACGTCAAATATTATAATGAAATGTACAAAGACCTGGAGACAGAAAACCAAGAAGGAAGAACATACTCAGCATTTCTCAAACTGAAAGAACTGAGGAAAAAATTCAAGCCTTGCTTTGACAAAATGGGGAAAATATTGAATAATACAGAAAGTATCTGAAGAAAGTGGAAGGAATACAATCACGATACCAAAAAGAAATGATTGATATTCAACCATTTCAAAAGGTATTATATGAGCAAGAGCCAATGGTACTGAAGGAAGAAGTCCAAGTGCATTGAAGGCATTGGCAAAGAACAAGGCTGTAGGAATTGATGGGACCCAAATTCATATCTTTCAGCAAGCTAATTTAGCACTGGAGGCACTCGATGCTACAAAATTTGGAAGACAGCTACCTGGTCAACTGGTTTTAAGAGATACATATATGTACCCATTCCAAAGAATGGTGACCAAACAGAATGAGGAAATTGTGAGACAACATCATTAATATCACATATTAAATTTTGCTGAAGGTAATTTAAAAATTCCTGCAACAGTACATTGGCAAGGAATTGCAAGAGGTTCAACCAGATTCACATGTGTATATGGAACTAGGAATATCACTGCTGATGTCAGATAGATCTTGACTGAAAGCAGGAAATACCAGAAAGATGTTTACCTGTGCTTTATTGAGTATTCAAAGACTTTTGACTGTGTGGATCATGACAAGCTATGGACATCATTACAGAAAATGAATATTCCAGAATACATAATTGTACTCATGAGAAACAATTCATTGATTAAGCGTTTTAAAATCAGGAAAGGTGTGTGCCAGTATTGTATTCTTTCACCACTCATATTCAATCTATATTCTGAGAAAATAATCCAAAAAGCTAAATTACATGAAGAAAAATGTTGCATCAATATTAGAGGAAGACTCATTAACAACCTGCAATATGTAGCTAATATTTCAGCAAACCTTACTTGCTGAAAACAGAGAGAACTTAAAATACTTATTGATGAAGATCAAAGACCACAGCATTCAGGATGTGTTATACTTCAATGTAAAAAACAAAACAAAACAAAAATCCTCATCACTGAAACAATAAATATCATCATGATAAAACACTGAAGATGTTGAAGATTTAATTTTCCTTGAATTCATTAACACTCATGGAAATACCAGTCAAAAGTGCTAGTAACATATTTCATTAGGCAATCTACTTCACTAGACCTCTTTTAAGTGTTCAAGAGCAAGGATGTCAGTTTGCAGACCAAGGTGCACTTGACCCATTCATGGTATTTCCAATACTTATATGCATGTGAAATTTGGACAATGAATAAGGAAAATTATAAAATAATTTTTGCAATTCATTTATGGTGTTGGAGAAGAATATTGAAAGTACATGGAAATAGTAGAAGAACAAATCTGTGTTGGTAGAAGTACAACCAGAATGATCCTTAGAAGTCAAGATTGTGAGATTTTGTCTCAAATACCTCAGACATATTATCAGAAGGGACCACTCACTGGAGAAGGATATCATGCTTGGCAAAACGGAGAGTCAGTGAAAAAGAGGAAGGTCCTCAATGAGATGGATTGGCACAGTGGGTTCAAGTTTAACAATTGTGAGGATGACACAAGGCCGGGCAGTGATTTGGTCTGTTGTGCAAAAAGTCACTATGAGTCAGAGCCAACTTGATGGCACCTAACAATAACAGCAAGAACAAAAATTCAAAAATAAACCCAAAATTTTTAAATAAATTTACTCTGAAATTTTCATTTTCTTTCAAATGAAAACTGTTGCGAACTAGTTAAGACACTATTAATGCAATGAAGAGACTTTCTACTAATATGAGTTTTTGTTGAAATATTAGGTTTCTGTACTCAACGGCACTAAACAACAACAAGGTGACTGAAAATACCATGACTTGGGTTAGAGTCACACCTTAGTCCTCAAAGTGACATCTTTGCTCTTGAACACTTTGTTGTTGCTGTTGTTAAATGTCATAGAGTCAGTTCCTACCCATAGCAAGCCTGCTGCATAGGGCTTCCGAGGAGCAGCTGGTGAGCTTGAACTACCGACCTTGCAGTTCAAAACAACTTTGAAGTTCAGCACATTAACCCATATCACCACACCAGATAAAGAGGTCAGTTTCAGGAAATTTGCCCAATGCAATGTGATTACTTGACTTCTGCTTCCATGAGCCCTGAGTGTTGACTGAGGATCCAAGTAAAATGAAGTCTTGGACAACGTCAATCTTGTCTCTATTTATTGTGATGTTATCTATTGGTCCAGTTGAGAAGATATTTGTTTTCTTTACAGTGAAGTGCACTGAAAAATGCAGTCTTTGATCTTCATAAGTACGTACTTTAAATCCTCCCTGATTTCAGCAAGCAAGGGGGTGTCATCTGTATCTCATGTTGTTGAGTCTTCCTCAAATCCTGATGCCATGTTCTTGGTCACTTTTTCTGGTTTATCAAATTATTTGCTTTCAAAATACAGCTTGAATAAGTATGTTAACAGCGTACAACTCTGACACACACCATTCCTGATTTTAAACCATTCAGTATCCCCAGTTCTGTTCTAATGACTGTCTCTTGGTCAGTGTGTAATCCTCACGAGCACAATTCAGTATTCTGTAATGCCCATTCTTTGAAAAGTTATCCACAGTTGGTTATGATACACACAGCTCAACAGCTGCTCCTCGGAACCCTATACAGGGTCACTATGGGTCGGAACCGACTCGATGACACTTAACAAGAACAACAAATTTTATTGGTTGGTGCATAAATTTGAATAATAGTGGTATCAACTGGCCTTCCTTGCAGGCATATGCATATATATTATCCTATGAAGAACAGCATTGCACTTTAATAGCAATCTTGTAATGCTCTTTCTACGGATAACTTGACCCCATTCGGCTTATATTTGTCATTCTAATCACAATAAACCATATGGTTGTCTGATTTAAAATGGCCATTACTAGTCCAATTCAGCTCACTAATCTTTTTGTGTTCCATTTCATTTTGACAACTTCCAATTTTCCTAGATTTATGCTTTTACATTCCACTTTCTGATTATTAATGGACATTTAAATTTATTTCTTCTAATTTCACGTCATGCTCCATTAGCAAATGATGATCCTGAAGGATTTGCTTCATTCACATCATAAAGGCAGCTTTTCCCCAGTTATAGATAGTTCCAGAAGATGAGGCCTTCTGACTTGAGGCACTATATCAGACTATATTCCAATGCTACTCATAGAGTTTTCAGTGGCTACCATTCAGAAGCGGTCTGTCTCACCTTCTTCCTAGTCTGTTTTAGTCTGGAAGCACCACTGAAACCTGTCTGCCATAAGTGATCCTGTTGGTATCTAAAATACTGGTGCCATAGATTCTAGCTACATAGCAACAAACTACCACAGTATGACTGAAAAGTGGGAGATTTCATTTCATTCTAGTGCATCTTAATTTATGTAGCATATATATAGAGTCCTGGTGTGGCGCTGTGGGTTAATGTGCCAGACTGCAAACCATTTGAACTACAAGGTCGGTGGTTCAAGCTCACCAGCCACTCCTTGGAAACCGTATACAGGGTCACTATGGGTCGGAACCGACTCGAAGGCACTTAACAACAACAACAACAAATATATATGTATGGAGCTCTGGTAGCGTAGTGGTTACGAATTGGGCTGCGAACCTTAAGGTCAGCGGTTCGAAACTACCAGCCGCTCCGCGGGAGAAAGAT
>NW_006408537.1:17601267-17601896 GCF_000296735.1 Chrysochloris asiatica | reverse complement strand
AGAGAGAGAGAGAGACAGAGAGACAGAGAGACAGAGAGACCGAAAGAGAGAGAGAGCGCTCTGGTAGCGTAGTGGTTACCTCAAGGTCCGCAGTTCGAAACTGCTAATCCTCAATAATTTCTATGAAGTTCAATGCTGTCTATGATATGATAATATATTAGGTCAGCAGTTTGAAACTACCAGCCATTTAGTGGAAGAAAGATGAGGTTTTCTGCTACCATAAAGATTTACAGCTTCAAAAACCCTATACAGAGTTGGAACTGACTCCATGGCATATATATATATATATATGTTGTTGTTATGCTCCGTGGAGTTGGTTCAAACTCATAGTGACCCTGCACAGGGTTTCCAAGGCTGTAAATCTTTAGGGGAGCAGAAAGCCTCATCTTTCTCCCGCAGAACAGTTGGTAGTTTCGAACTGTTGACCTTGCGGCTTGCAGCCCAATTCGTAACCACTACGCTACCAGAGCTTAAATATATATATATACAGGCTGTAAATCTTTATGAGAGCAGAAAACCTCCCATGGAACAGCTGGTAGTTTCAAACTGCTAACCTTAATGTTCGCAGCCCAATCTGTAACCACTATGCTGCCAGAGCTCGCTCTCTCTCTCTCTCTCTCTCTCTCTCT
>NW_006408537.1:17548695-17601146 GCF_000296735.1 Chrysochloris asiatica | reverse complement strand
TGACTATCTTCTCTACTTCTTTACAAGGCTTAACACATATATAAATATTATATATATATATATATACATATACATACTATATATGCATATACACACACACACACATATTTTTAAGTTGTATTTAGTTTCCCTGCTGTGGTTGTTGTTGTGTACTGTAAGTTGGGTGTGACTTATAGCAACCATGTACAGATTTTTCAAAGGCTGTAAATCTTTACTGAAGCAGAAAGTCTCATCTTTCTCCTATGGAGTGGCTGTGAATTTGAACTGCTGACCCGTGGTTAGCAGCCCAAGATGTAACCCACTAGACCACCAGGAATCTACTACTTTCCCTACCCACTTTCAGTTATAAATATGCTTCCTCGAAGATCCTTGTTTTTGTATTTCCATGCATTTACTTGAAAATACCCATAGAATAATTCTGTATTATAATTTACATTAAAAGCCCCTTGATTTGTGGAAGGTTGCATTTTAAAATGGAATCGCTAACTCCCTTTGTGAGTCTTGGTATAGTGCTGTGGGATAAAGTACTGGACTGCAAGGTTGGTTTGAACCACAAGTTTGATGGTTCAAAGTCACCAGCCACTCCTTGGAAACCCTATACAGAGACACTGTGAGTCAGAATTGATTCAAAGGTACTTAACAACAATACCCTTTGAGTCTTAACATAAATACAGGATTCATTTAAGTTCATTCTGAATATTAACCAGCAATGAAGCACCTTTGTTTGTCAGCAGCGTGTGCTTTGAAGCCGACTATAGCTTCAGGGCCAGCTCAAGGAGGGGCAGTCTCACTCTATGGTTTACACAGAGAATCTGGAAACTTGCCTAGGTGTGCCCTTAAAGATTTACTTACAATAGCCACCTATCATCTAAAAGTTGGGATACTGTTGACTATTTCTCAGGCCTGTAATTCAGGACAAATGGCCATAAATCATGCCTCAACCACCAGGTAGCCAAGTGGTCAAAGTCTCATGTTGCTGTTGTTATTAAGTGCCATCCAGTCGGTTCTGACCCATAACGACCCTGTGTAGGGCTTCCGAGGAGTGGCTGGTGAGCTTGAATCACAGACCTTGCAGTTCAAACAGCGACCAATCCTACAAAACGTTTTCATCTGCAATTGTGTGCATTTCCCAATCATAGTCATGTATCTGCTTATGTATACCTGTCTGTCACAGTCGTAAAATGAACTTCCACCAATCATGATTTTGTGATGATGTCCATCTTCTATAATTAACCCTATGTTCATGAATTCATTTGAATACCGTTTTGACATTACACTGATGAGTTCCCTAATCCTGATAATTGTCTTTGTCTTGTTTAAGGTTGAATAAAATGATCACTAAAGAATATAAGGATCCCTGGTAGCATAGTGGATTAGCTTATAGGCAGTAGTTTGAAAGTCGAGACTTTCTGCTTCAGCAAGATGTACTGCCTTGGAAGCCATATACAGGGTCTCTATTAGTAGGAACCAACTCAGTGGCACATAACCACTACAATCATAGATGCTTGAATTTTGGTGTTTTTTGTTTCTTTTTTTCCTAGAACAATTTCTGGAAGTTGATTTGCTGGGGACAAAAAATATGGGTATTGTGAAGGTCTTTTTATTATTCTCCCAAACTGCTTGGAAGAATCTTCCCTGATTTTCATAGAGCTCTCTCTGTCCTTCCTTTCATTGACATCTCAGTTTAATATCATCACCATCACCGTCTCAGGTCTTCTTGGACAACAGTCATTGTCCACTACTCCCTCACATTGCTTTACTTATGACACCAGTAAGTGCTATTAATTTATCACTGTTGATTATCTAATGATGAAAGCATTTCTATACTCCTGGAGTTCAGATTTCTGCCTTTCATATAAATTGTGGTAATTCTTAGCTGTCCTTTTGAATCTTGAGCCCTCTAAAAATCCATCCCTTTGAAATGCCTTCAGGTCAAACAGTAGCTTAGTAAGCAGCTTAAGGGAGATATTTGCATTTTATCTCTGTGCAAACTGCTTCCAAAAGTAGAAAGCAGGGTCTGGTTAGAAGTTCTTTTAGAATATATGTCAAGTTCTTTATGACTGTAACATGCCCTGTGCTCTTTTGAAGCATTCAGTTAATTTTGGGAAGCAGACTTCAAAGTTCAGATTGAGAGTATGTTTAGGGTAAAGGAATAATTTTTAAAATTGTTCCACAAGACATGCTGTATAAAAAAACGTTCCAATCACAAATGTGCTTATCAGTTCTACTCCTACCCTTTTATCCATATCAATGACTACAAGGTTTGATAACATAATTTTGGAAGTTCTTATCTATTGAACATTTCTGTCACTTTGGTCAAAATGTCACCCTGATTTGCAAATCAGATATTCAGTGAACTTCAACCAACTTACATTATTGACTTACTATGATTTTGATTTTAACACAGTACTCCATTTTCTCTACCACTAGAATGCAAGTGCCACAAGAACAGAGAACAGCTCTGTACTGGGGACACAGTTGGAAGCCGACCAATATTTGTTGAATAAGTGGATATAATTGGTATAGTATCAACTTATGATAATAACATTTGATTCACTAATTTAACAGGAAAATGAATGAGGAGTCTCAGGCCTTGGACTTCTTTTTATTCATTATCTAGGTAAGTTCACATAACTTCATGATTTTAAACGTTGCTTATACATAAATGACTCCTAAAGGAGCTCTGGTAGCGTAGTGGTTATGAATCGGGCTGCGAACCTCAGGGTCAGCAGTTCGAAACTACCAACTGTTCCAACGGAGAAAGATGAGGCATTCTGCTCCCGTAAAGATTTACAGCCTCGGAAACCCTGTATAGGGTCGCTATGAGTCGGAATCGACTCCACGGCACATAACAACAACAACAACAAATGTGTGTTTCTAGCTCAAACAAAAATGCTAGACTCATATATCAAACAGTATAAAATAAGTCCCTTTGGATTCCTAGAAAAAAATCTACAAATTAGTTGTCTAACAGCAAACTCTGAATTGCATCCCATTTGCTCCACCTACACACGTTCTCATATCAGTATACTGAAAACTCATTCTTGTTGTGCAACATAAAATTGTTTGGGTCTCCTGGTTTACTGACATTTTTTCATCAAGAATACGAGAAAAATTCATTCTAGAATGTATGCAACTAATTTTGCCTACTCTATTACTCCGGTAGCATAGTGGTTACAAATTGGGCTGTGAAAAGCAAGGTCAGCAGTTTGAAACTATCAGCTGTCCCGTGGGAGAAAGGTAAGGCTTTCTGCTCCCATAAAGATTTATAGCCTCAGACATACAGGGTTGCTATGAGTCTGAACCGACTCCTGGGCACATAACAACATGGTGTGGCACTGTGGGTTAATGCACCAGACTGCAAAGTCTGTTTGAACTGCAAGGCCGGCAGTTCAAGCTCACCAGCTGCTCCTCAGAAACCCTATACAGGGTAGTTATGTGTCGGAACCAACTAGACAGCACTTAACAATAACATACTGTCAAATTACTAACATAGCTGTAAAAACAGGTCTGTTTTTACTTGGCTTAATACAGAAACCTTATACTGTTTTCTCCATTCTATTCTTATTTGCTTACAGTCTGATCTAAAACTAGTAGTCAGTAGCTATTTTTAAAACATAGATCAGGTTGCATACTTCTTTGCTAAAAATCAAGGTTAACATACCCAGTAATAACTCATGCTGATATTTGTGCCCCCTTTATTAGGAGATGAGAAGGGCACATCATCTCTGTGATATGCTTCTCAAAAATCCATAACCTGAGTCTAATCATGAAAACACATCAGATAAACCCACATTGAATGACATTCAACAAATTATCTGGCCAGGACTTTTCAAATATGTTCAGGGTCATGAAAGAAAATGAAAGATGGACAAATTATGACAGATTGAAAGAGACTAAGGACATATGACAACTAAATGCAATGTGGCATATTGGATTGCATCCTGAAACAGCAAACATCCATTTGTAGGGAAAATCTTAATAGAGTCTGTCATTTAACTAATAGTATTTTCTCAATGCCAGCATCTTAATTTTGATAAATGCATCACGGCTGCTTAAATTGCTAAAATTCGGGAACAATGAGAGAAAGATATACAATAATATTCTGTCTTTGCAATTTTTCTATAAATAAAAATATATTTCAAATAATTTTAAAGTCAGTAGTTTAGTTTCTTCATTTTTCACTCAGCAAAAAAAAAGGAAGGAAGAAAGAAAACATTATTTTAATGAACTCACAGGGTCTGCATTTGTCCACTTGCATTTTCAAAACTCTCCTTACTGCATTCCTACCTCATTTCTCCTCACTCATTTTCTCATTCTTGTTGTTTATTTATTTATTTATAGTCCTGGTGTGGCACCATGGGCTAGTGGGTCAGATTGCAATGGTTCAAGCTTCCAGCTGCTCCTTGGAAACCCTATACAGGTGACTATGAGTAGGAATCAACTCCAGGGCACTTAACAACAGCAAGAAGCAATGGGGGGCCTCAGGATATTTACATTTCTATGAGAAATTCTTGTCTCAGTTATCAGCTTACTTCCCCCTCCCCCCCCCCACATGTTCCTAAGGCAGTTTTCTGTTCAAGTATAACTTTAAGAGAAACAATGTGTAATATTTTCTTGAAAACTTCCTTTTTTTTTCAAACTTTTCAATTCTGACTCAATGTTCTTGAAGGACAAGGTAGAACTACTCTACAGGGTTATCACTCCTGTAATCTTTTAAGAAAGCAGACTGCTTTCAATTAGCAGTTGAGTGCTTAATCACTGCAACACCAGGACTTCTTAACAGCCTTATTAGCAGTCAGTATTCTTTTAAATTTTTCTTAAAATTTTCTTCATATCACTAGCTGATAACTAACTAGAAATTTATTGGTATGTTCATTCATTTATTTCCCTCATTCTGTGAGTGCAAGAACTCTGTGGGATAAGCACTGGACTATGAATCACAAGGTCAGCAGTTAGAGCTGAGTGTAAAAGATGAGACTTTCTACTCCCATAAAGATTTACAGCCTCAGAAACCATATACAGGGTTGTTATAAGCTAGATCCAACTCTACACTTCACAACAATAAAAAACATCAATATATTTTCAGTTCTTATAGTTTTCTCTGACATATTGTAAGTTATGGAGTTCTGGTTTAGCACTGTAGGATAAGCACTTGATTCTTAGCCGCAAGATCAGTGGTCATCGAAAGCCCTGTACAGGATCAGTGTGAGTCAGAACTGACTCCATGGAACTTAACAGCAACAACATTGTATATAACCAGCAAATACCTGTTGGTTAAGTAAACAAAAGAACATATCAGTTGACTTGCTTAAAAATTTATTGAATGGATTTCAAACTTAAAAGTTGTATTTATGATTACTTTTTTATTTCCACATTTAGCATTCTAATTTACGTAGCAATTGCATACTAGGAAATATACATTGTTACAAATAGTTTTAAATATGTACCTGTATTGATATCATGCCCCTAAAGATTAGTGGAATACAATTGGAGTGTTCAAATTAGCATCAAGAGTTCAATATAGCTTCAATAACTTAGATGAATTTAATAAGTGGATACATAAAAGAAAGAAAAGTAATGTTGCTACAATTTTGCTTTTTGAACTGGTTGTTGTTGTTGTTGTTGTTAATTGTCGTTGAGTTGGTTCCGCCCCATAGTGGCCCTGTATAGGGTTTCCAAGGAGGGTTAGTTTGAACCATTGACATTGTGGTTCAAACTGACTTTGAGGTCCAGCACATTAACCCATAGCACCACATCAAGAGCCCATTTTTTTGCACTGGTAAGAGTTTTAATTTCTGCTTAAGGCGCTTTTCCCTTGTAGGCTTGTGAAGAGTAGGCAGCTTTCAAAAGGAGATAATTAAATTCAGTATTGGTATGGCACTGTAGGATAAGCACTGACTTGTAACCCACAAAGTTGGCCATTCAATTCCACCAGTTGCTCCTTGGAAACCCTATACAGCATTGATATTTTAGTCAGAACTGACTTGACAGCATTTAACAACATCACCAATACCAAAAAAAAAAAGAAAAAGAAAGAAAGAAAGAATGAATCCCTCACTAATAGCAAATGAACCTACTGATTTATTACAGTTAAAATGAATGCCTTAAGTACTTTAGTTATATTTAAGAATATTTTTTACCTCTATGTGTGAACCAAATAATGATATTTTCTTCTTTTCTTTAGCTCTTGTATCATTTCACAGGACAGTTCTATGGAATTCTGAAGGCCAGTCCCTAAGCAGATTTAAACTGAATAATATCACACTGTGAAGTAAAAGCATATTGTATCAGTATGAAGTTTTAGTATACTCTGGAGTTACCTCAGAATCACAAAGCAATTAGCCAATAATGTTTAAAAGTTATGGCTAATTTAACTAATGGTTAATGGAGCCTAGTAAAACTGTCAGAGTTGATGAGCCCTGGGAGATTTTGTGCAAGAACACACATAAAAGTTAGGGTCCTTCATCTCCTATTAAAGTTTAATCAGTATCCCCGATGATAGGCTCTCTTCCTAATGATATGCTGAAATGCATTTTGTTTTGTTTTTTAAATTCTTTGAAGTTGTAAGTGTGAATAAGAAAGCAGAGATTTGTCCAGGCAAGCCTTAATAAAGCATACTTTTCTATGACTACTAGCACAAATTGAGCGTTAATAGGTATATAAACAATCCTTCTTTCCTCTACAATTTAAAAATATAACAAAAATCTACACTTATGATTTATTGATAGGCAATACAATGCAATTAAATAAATCAGTGATTAAAATGAAATGAAGGGGTACAGAGGAAATATATTTGCAGAACTAAATTTTTCAAAAGTGTTAGAAAAAAATGTCAGTGTCTTAGACCCAAGAGTTTTGAAGTCCCTAGCTAAAGGGTAATGCACTATTCTTTATGATATTCATGTTTTATGCATTAAATTTTTTGAGCTTGTGAAAGATGTTATGTGTTTCCACAAAGCTTATGTTATACAATAGATCTTTTATTCCAGTAAAACGCAGCTTCCTACTGAGAGAAAGTCACTTGTTTCCAAAGCATCAAATTTCAGTAATACATGAAGAAGTAGACTTATATACCAAAGAGAGAGGAAAAACTCTACAAAAAAGACCAGAAAAAGATGGCCTTTCAGAAATGTACCAGTTAATAAATATTTGGGAAGATTCAGTTCATTACTAAAAGAAAGTTTGCATCTGTTCCTTACTTTGTATCAACAATCCCTTATTTAAGATATGGAATGAAATTTAAGTTACAAAATGTTAAGAATGTTGCAACAAATGGTGGTGGTGGTGGTAGTTATGTACCATCAAATATGTTCTGATTCAGAGGAAACCTGTATAGGGTTTCTGAGGCTGTAAATCTTTACAGGAGCAGAAACACTCATCTTACTCCCACGGGGTTTCCTGGGACATCAATTGTTGACCTTGCAGTTTACAGTTCAAAGCTCAGTTCACTATGTCACTAGGGCTTCTTGTAACAAATGTTGTTGTTGTTGTTAAGTGCTATCAAGACAGTTCTGACTCGTAGCGACCTTGCATAGGGTTTCTGAGGAGCAGCTGGTGAGCTTGAACTACTGACCTTGTGGATCAATCTGACCTGCCAGTCCCGTGAATTAACCCACAGTGTTACAAATGTTGTTGTTGTTGTTGTTAAGTGCCATCGAGTCGGGTGTTACAAATAGAGTTCCTGAAATAACGCTTTGGTTCAGAGTTCATACCATAAAAATGCAAAGCACTAATTTTCCAGTAACATGGCAGAAATCAGATTATTAATGGTAAATTAATCAGATCTTTTGTGAAAGAACATTTTCTAATAAAAATGGTCAAAATAATTTTATTAATAATTTTAAAATACACATAAAAACTGTAAAATCAATTCTCACTTGGAAATGACATATTAATGTATAATGAGCTTTGAGTTTTGAAAAGGTACAATCCAAAAGACTTTACATCAAACACTGTATGAAGTGCACATAAATGTTATATGTGTGTTTTATATAGAGAGACAGAATTGTGTGTGTATGAGGGTAAGTAAAATATTAAAAATTATGGCAACAAAATCATAGTACCCTTTTGTAATCTAAAATATCAAAATATGAAGCTATTGTTTCTTTAAATAGCCTCCAACTAGGAGAAAGATGAGGCTTTCTGCTCCCGTAAAGATTTACAGCCTCGGAAACCCTGTACAGGGTCACTATGAGTCAGAACCGACTCCATGGCACACAACCACCACCACCAGGTCTACACAATTCTGAAGGACATGTTTCAATCTCTGTAAGTTTTTCTTGACGTCTGCTTTCTTTGATTTATACCATATCCAAATGACAATTTGGGCTTTTTTGTTCACAACATTGTGTTCCTCTGAAATTTTCTTAGTTTGGTGAGCCAAAAGCAGTTTGAAGGGGAGGAGAAATCAATGCTGAGGGTGGATGGGGTAAGATTTCCCTATAAAATTCTAATATGGCAGCCCTTACTGCCTTCTGAAAATAAGCATGTAAATTGTGGGGATGGAACAAAATTTCTTGGCATAACATTTCTAACTTTTTTTTCACAACAATGCAGGTTTCAATGTTCTTAAAACTTGTTCATAATGAGCCTTTGTGATCATTGAAAACTGCAGCTTCACGTGTCCTTCAAGAAAATATATCTAGATAACCCTTTTGGAATCTCAAAAAATAGTTCATCATAACCCTTGAGTTGACTTTTCTATCTTGAGTTTAACTGTTCAAGCAGATGCACTCAGAAACCACTGTGTAGATAAAACCTTTTTTTGAAGGCATTTTAAAGAATCTAAGACAAGTCTATTATTCAGACAAATTGTTTGTACTCCTCAATGATGGTAAAATGTATCTATTCCAGGCATTTTGTTTGGAATAAACCTATACATATATGAACTGAAACTCTAAGCAAAACATTGCTTTACTTATCTTTAAGTATGTATATAATATTGTTGTCAGGTGCAATCTACCTGGTTTCTACTCATAGTGACCCTGGATAGGGTTTCCAAGGAGCAGCTGGTTGGTTTTAACTACTGACATTGTGGTTACAAATCCACATATATAATAATTGAAACTCTAAAATTAGAGTCCAAATTTGCTATAAGATCATAGTCAAAGAGAGGTTGATTCTTATAAGAAGAAACTAGAAAGCCATTTGAATCAGATGGGGTTTAGGTGGGATTTCAGAACTTAAAAAGAGTGAAAAAGACCGACTAGTTCCTTCTATTAACAGTGACTCATCCATTTAGTCATTTTAAAAGACAAATATATAAATCTCAGGTACTACACTTTGTACTAGAGCTTAAAAATCAAGAAACTTAAAAAGATACATGCACTGTAGGAGATCACAGTTCAAAGGTTATACCAGAAAAAAAAAGGGAGGGGGAAAAATAATAAGACAATAAAGATGTTCACTTCATCCATAAGAACATAAATAAACTATTATTAATGGATAGGGGCAAAGCTCATAACCAAGCTTTAAGCTGCTACAGTAAATTTTTAGTAGATTAATATAGGAGTCTTGGTGTGGCATTGTAGTATAAGCACTGGACTGCTAACCACAAAGTAAGCAGTTCAAACCTATCAGCCACTCCTCCGAAACTCTATACAGCAGCATATGAGTTGGGACTGACTAGACAACATACAGCAACAGTAACAACAATAAGAGTTATACTGGCTAAGGAAACTCTGGATGACGCAAAAAATTAACCTATTTAGCTGCTAAGCCAAAGACTGTATTTTTCCAGTCCACCCAGAAACATCTTGGAAGAAAGGGTTTGTGATCTCCAACAAATGAGTCATTAAAACCCCTATGGAGTATAGTCTGTTTTAATACACATGATCTCACTATGAGTCAAAACTGACTCACTGACAATTATTTTTTTATTTTTTGTTTGTTTTATACAGTTTAAATATATTTAGCTACATATTAAGCAGAAGGAGCTAAGAAGGTAAAGGAATGCTTTAGAAACAGCATTATATGGTCAGAAATGTAAGAAGATTTGGTATTCATGGATCTAAACCCATCAACTGCTCCTGGGAAACCCTATAGAGGATCACTATGAGTCAGAACTGACTTGACGGCACATAACAACAATAACAGAGTGTACTGATCCTACAACTTTGAGAAATAAATTGAGAAAGATAGCATGGGAAACATTGCCTTTTTGTAGTTCAGTAGGAGTGAGATACACAAAGATTCAAGTGCTCAATTAAACTGAGAAAATAATATAGTGCAGCTAGTAAGAAAATTTTCCATTTAATGGTAAAACTGATATGGTTCTGCCACTGTCTTTTTTATCAGAGTGACTTCCCAGGATTACTGGGTTTATGTTTCCCTAGAGAGAGCTGTTTAGCTAGATAGAAGTTGTCCTTATTCTCTTTACATTTGGGTTTTAACTCTAGCCATGTCTTTGTCACACTAGCCTAAAATTCATCTGTACACAACAATGATATACCAATCTCACAGTTTTCACAAGCCAGAAATATGGAGTTCTCCTTTTCCATCCTCACAATTTATCTAAACACCCTACAAATCGATTTGCAGAGTTCTATCAAACCTGATTCTATGGCACTTAACAACAACAATCAAACCTAGGAGCTTTGGTGGCATGATAGGATAAGTAACAAGATTGTTGAGGTTGTTAGGTGCCATTGACTTGGAACTGACTCATAGCGACACTATGCACAACAGAACGAAACACTGCCAAATCCTGGGTCAACCTCACAACAGTTGCCATACTTGAACCCATTGATGCTGCCACTTTGCCAATCCATCTCACTCAGGGTCTTCTTCTTTTTCTCTGATCCTCCACCTTACCAAACATGATATCATTCTCCAGTGACTGATCCCTTCTGACAACATGTCCAAATTATGAGAGACAATGTTTGCCCATCCTGGCCTCCAAAGAGCACTCTGGCGGCACCGCTTCCAACACAGATCTGTTAGTTCTTTGGGCACTTTCAAGGTACTCACTTTCAAACCCACCAAATACCCCATTGGAGAAAGTGGAGCCTTTCTGCTCAGTAAAGATTTACAGGATCAGAAATTCTAGGGGACAGTTTCATTCTGCCTTACAGGGTCAATATGGTTGAAACTGCCTTGATGGCAGTATGTTTGGGTCTGGGTTTGAATGAAACCTATATCCTAAATATTCTCTAAATCATTCACTGTCATATTTCTAAAGTCTCTGCTACCATCACATTTTCCTTTGACAACTACTTCTGGATGCCTCACTTTTCTGTTTCCAATTTTAACTCTTTAAATTTATTTACACAATATAGCCAGAAGTCTTTTGTAAACAAAGCTGCATCTGCTAATTCTGTCACAAAATCAATAGTTGTAATGTGCATTAATTTTTAGCTGAATCATAGATACCTTTGAGATTAAGAAACAAGGGGCTTCCTCTTCTAAAGAAAAAACACTTAGAAGCCACAAATTTTCATACGAGCTTTCGTATGAACATTCCATTGAAGAAAGCAAATCACAAGTCTAACAATTAATGGAACAAGTGGTTTACTTCAGATATTTTAGTGTTAGCTATCTACTACAAATTTACAAGGCAATGTACATACATATATACATGATATGATATATATTACGAAATTAAGGAGCTCTGGTAGCATAGTGGTTAGGAATTGGGCTGCTAACCTCAAGGTCAGCAGTTCGAAACTACCGGCTGTTCCGCGGGAGAAAGATGAGGCTTTCTGCTCCCGTAAAGATTCACAGCCTCGGAAACCCTGTTCAGGGTTGCTAGGAGTCGGAACTGACTCCACAGCATGTAAAAACAACAACAGCATTGTATTATATTATATTAATCAGGAGTGGAAAGTTATATATCCAATTATCCAATAAATCACAGATGAATTATGGATAATTATAGAATGAGTATAGATAATCTACAATAGTTTCAGTCTTCAGCACAAACTGTTGAGATAGGAATAGGTCAATTAATTCAGCCTGAAACTTGGAAAATAAAGAAATATTTCCTTTTTTTTCTTAACTTGGTCTCCTTGAAACTGTATTCTGACAGGCTGCATAAAGTTCTTGTTAGTTGGTACTAGACAGGACTTCAGATTTATTGAGTTTCATGTAAGTTCTGGGACATTTGAATAACACTCTCCATTTTAAGGTAAACTGTGCCTCTGTGGACTAATGCGTCAGACTGAAAAGTTGTTTGAACTGAAAGGTCGATAGTTCAAGCTCACCAGCTGCTCCTTGGAAACCTTATACAGGGTTGCTATGGGTTGGAATCGACTCAACAGCACTTAACAACAACAAAATTATTAAAAAAAAAAAAATAACATACAAGAAAGCTAATGGAGCTTAATTTAATTAGTACTTTTATAGTTTTAAAATATGGTAACAGAAAGCTTCTATATATAGCACATTTCTGAGAGTGAAATAGTCATCTCTTTCTGCATAAATTACTATGAAATAATATAAAATATAAATTTATTCTGTAGTTTCCTCTTGGACAATGACATTAATATTGTAACTTGTTTCTCCATCAATAGTGTGGAAATACTTCATAGACAATAAATCCAGGCTAATAAAGATTTATTCATTGAAGAAAGTAGCTAATATGAAGGCTCATTAACCTCACATATATTTGAACAATGGTACCCAAAGCATTTTCTTTGTGGACTTTGAAAAATACATTGATTATTTAGGTGGATAGTTGAAGGAACCATTCTATATCCACGCTACTTCTAGTACTAGTACAACTACAACTACCACTGCTACTACGACTGCATCTGTAATGTTAAAGTATCATAAAAATTAAAGACAAATGTAGTCAATAATAACAGGAAGCAAAAAGGCTTATTTCAGTCAAATCGGCATCAACAAAAATAACATTAACAAACAACATTTTTTAAACCCAAACCTTGACTAACAGGTAGAATGTGCTTAATCATGTAGACTCTGATGTCAAATTATTAGACATTTTTTCTTGGCAAGCGCATCTAATGCCTCTAAAGTTCCTTTCCTCACATACTACTTTATAGTAATTACACAGCAGTAAAAACATAACAATATTTTAAATACTTGGGTTGCTCTAATCTTCAAGAGCAAGTCTCACTTTTGTGGGAGGGTTATAGGGATACATAGAGAGGAAGATTGAGTGCAGCTATTTTGAGACCAATTGCCATAACTGTTTTAAATTTCTAATTTCCTTAAGATTAAATTTCCCATTTTCAACACAGTTTGCTGCTGCTGTTGTTAGGTGCCATCGAGTTGTTACCCACTCATACTGACCCTATGCACAACAGAACGAAACACTGCCTGGTCCTGGGCTAACCTCACAATCATTGCTATGCTTGAGCCCATTGATGCTGCCACTTAGCCAATCCATCTTGCTGGGGGATTTGTCTTTTTCTCTGACCCTTGACCTTACCAAACATGACATCCTTCTCCAGTGACTTCTCCTCTTGACAATATGTCTAAAGTATGAGTGATGAATTCTGGTCATCATGGCTTCCAAGGAACATTCTGGCTGTTCTTTTTCCAGCACAGATTTGTTTGCTCTTTTGGCAGTCCTTTGTACTTTCAATATTCTCCTCCAATACCATAACTCAAATTCATCAATTCTTCTACCATCTTTCTTAATCACTGTCAAAATTTCACATGCTTATGAAGTTATTGAAAATACTGTGGCTTAGTCAGG
This sequence comes from Chrysochloris asiatica, assembly GCF_000296735.1. Taxonomy (NCBI): domain Eukaryota; kingdom Metazoa; phylum Chordata; class Mammalia; order Afrosoricida; family Chrysochloridae; genus Chrysochloris; species Chrysochloris asiatica. Next base: position 17,587,483 of record NW_006408537.1, on the reverse strand, counting down.
CACACCTTAGTCCTCAAACTGACGTCTTTGCTCTTCAACACTTAAAAAAAGTCTTGTGCAGCATATTTGCTTAATGAAATACGTTATTTAATATCTTGACTGCTGCTTCCATGGACGTTGATAGTTGACCTGAGCAAAATGAAGTCTTTGACAACTTCAATCTTTTTCCATTGATAAGAATGTTGTTTATTGGTCCAGTGGTGAGGATTTTTGTTTTCTTTGCATTGCGATGTAATCCATACTGAAGGCTGCAATCTTTGATCTTCATCAGTAAGTATTTTAAGTTCTCTTCACTTTCAGGAAGCAAGGTTGTGTCATTTGCATGTCACAGGTTGTTAATGAGTCTTCCTTCAATGCTAATGGCACATTTTTCTTCATAGAACCCAACTTCTAGAATTTTTTGCTCAGCATACAGGTTGAATATGTATTAGAAAAGAATACAACCCTGTTGCTCACCTTTCTTAATTTTAAGTCATTCATTGTACCCATTTACTATTCAAACAACTGCCTATCGGTCCATGTACAGATTCCTCATGAGCACAATTAAGTGTTCCGGAGTACTCATACTTTACAATGTTGTCCATAGCTTGCCATGATCCACACAATTAAAAGCCTTTTTGTAGTCAATAAAGCACAGGTAAGCATCTTTCTGGTATTCTCTGCTTTCTGCCAAGATCCATCAGACATCAGCAATGATATCCCTCATTTCATGGCCTCTTCTGAATCCAGTTTGAACCTCTGGAAGTTTTCTGTCGATGTATGATTGAAGCCGTTTCTGCATTACCTTTAGTAAAACTTTACTCACATGGGATATCAATGATATTGTCCAGTGATTTTCGCATTACATTGGGTCACCTCTCTTTGGCATAGGCACAAATACAGATATCTTCCAATCAGTTGACTGAGTAGTTGTCTTCCAAATTTCTTGGCATAGATGAGTGAGTGCCTCCTGCGCCACCTCACTTTCTTGAAATATTTCAATTTGTATTCCATCAATTTTTGGTGCCTTGTTCTTTGCCAATGCCTTCAGTGCACCTTGGATTTCTTCCTTCAGGATCATTGTCTCTTGATCATGTGCTACTTCTTGAATTGGTTAAACTTCAACAATTTCCTTCAGGTACAGTGACTCTGTGTATTACTTCCATCTTCTTTTGATGCTTTTTGCATCATTCATTAATTTGCCCAGAGAATTCTTCAATAGCACAAGTCAAGGCTTGAAATTTTTCTTTAGTGCCCTCAACTTGAGAAATGCTGAGCAAGGCCTTCCCCATTGTTTTTATAACTCCAGGTCTTTGCACATGTCATTATAATACTTAACTTTTTCTTCTCAAGCTGAATTTGAAATTTTCTGTTCAGCTTTTGTACCTCCTCATTTCTTCCATTTGCTTTAGCATCTCTACATTGGAGAGCAAATTTCAGGATCTCTTCTGACATCCATTTTGGTTTTTTCCTTCTTTCTTGTCCTTAATGGCCTTTTGCTTTCTTCCTGTATGATGTTTTTGATGTCATACCACTACTCCTGGTTTTCAGTCTTTAGTGTCTAATGCCTCAAATCTGTTCTTCAGATGGCAGGGGCCATAATGGCTCTGATAAGAAATACATTGCAATAACACAGAGCAGCAGGAGACCCTATGCATGAAGAAAGCCCATTGTACTGCAGAGCAGCAATGGGTGCCTCGTTGATTTGGCAAAACCTCAACAGGAAATTTCATGTGGGGACCTTGCTGGCTTTGTAGTTTCTTTTTAATTCTATCATTTTAATAAGAATCAATGTTATAAGTAATCAGTATTATACTTATTATTCTGATTTAAGAAATACACATATTTTTTATTTTTATAGTTTGTTAATCAGACATTTTAAAGCACTTGTAACACTGTCAGTATAAAGTTGAGATCATAATCTGGCACCTGTTTTACTTTAATCACAAATAATAGCCATTGAAATAGCTGAACCATGATGTAGGCGCTATGGAGACTGCTAGGGTTATAGTTAGAAGCTTTGTAAGAGCTTGAGAAATTTTAATTTTTAGAAGTTCGTGATGTATGAAGTTAATTGAAAACATAATTTGTATATGAGATTACAATTAAGAATTTAGATCCATGAGGAGTAGCAAGGTATAGAATGTTTAAACAAATCTTAAGAGCCTTGGGAATATTTGGACCTAGTTACAGGGATGAGTTTCAAAGAATAATGAGTAGGAGGTTAAGGGAAACAAAATCCTTGTAAAGGTTAATGTGACGTTTTTAGAGCAGTGAGGTTTGCTTACAGAAATCAGATATTGTCTAATCACGTAAAGGAGAACAAGGAAGATTTTGATATTCTTGATGCTCTGTATTGAAATGATTAATATGTATGATTTAGACCACTACTTTGAAAAGAATGATGGTATAGAGTAGTATAAAAGCTGTCTGAGAATCTGAAATAAAAGAGAGAAGATTCACCATTCGTCGAGACCCATTGATTCTGTGCTTCATTTCTTCGCCAACACCACACATCCCTCTAAAGACCCCCTAATAAGTGTGTTGTGCTGGTCCGCGACATTCAAGTGATCTCTAAATTCAGGTGGGATAGATTCAAAGTCATATTTTGGCTCTCATGGTTTGGTTTTCATTTTTTTTCAGCTTCAGTCTGAATTTGTATATAAGTAATTGGTGGTCTGTTCCATAATCTGCCTTTGGCCTTGTTTTTGCTGAGATATGGAGTGTTCCTACCAACTCTTTCTACTGATGTACTCAGTTTGATTTTTGTGTATTCCCTCTGGTGAAGTTCATATGTATAGTAATCTTTTATGCTTTCTATTTGAAATGAGCAAATCATTATTCTTACAGAATTCTATCACCAATGCCATATTTTCTAATTAGTGATCCTTCATCTTTGTTTACAACCTTTGCATTCCAATCACCAGTGATTATCAATACATCTTGATTGCATGTTTAATCAATTTCAGACTGAAGAAGTTGGTAGAATTCTTCAATTTCATTTTCACTGGCTTCAGTGATTGGTGTGTAAATTTAAATAATAGTTGTACTAACTGGTCTTCCCTATAGTCACATGGATATTATCTTATCACAGACAGAATTGTACCTCATTAAGATCTTGATATGTTATTTCTGACAATGAATGCAGTGTCATTTCTCTTCAATTTGGCATAGTAAACCATGTGATTGTCAGATTCAAAATGGCCAATACCAGTCACTAATGTCTAAGATATCAATGTTTATGTGTTCCATTTCATTTTTGACAATTTCCAATTTTCCTAAATTTATACTTTTTACATTCCATATTCTGATCATTGATGGATTTTAATAGCTGCTTCTTTTCATTTTGAATTGTTGTTGTTAAGTGCCGTCGAGTCGATTCCAACCCATAGTGACCCTGTATGGGGTTTCCAAGGAGCAGCTGGTGAGCTTTAACTGCCAACCTTGCAGTTCAAACAGTTTTGTAGTCATTTTTGAGTTGTTGTTGTTGTTGTTAAGTGCCATCGAGTCGGGTCCGACCCATAGCGACCCTGTACAGGGTTTCCGAGGGTGTAAATCTTTACGGGAGTAGAAAGCCTCATCTTTCTCCCGCAGAGCGGCTGGTAGTTTCGAACCGCTGACCTTAAGGTTCGCAGCCCGATTCGTAACCACTACGCTACCAGAGCTCGTGCCTCTTAAATTCTACCATTGCTTCTGCAAGTCCTCACGAAAGTCCATTTCCACCACATCTAGTCCCTCCTTAATGCCACCCCCTGCCAAGACCTTCATGAAAGCCCTCATCCTGTGTGGGAGAGTGCTCTGCCCCTGGTCAGCAAGCCCCTTTAAGGTTTATCTTGAATAAACCTGTCTTTGCTATTGAGCTGCACTCTCCTTCTTGCTTCTCCATTGACTCTAACATATGGACTCCTGTTATGGGGCTGTAGGATCAGCACTGAACTTTGAATTACAGGTTCAGAAATTAAAATCCACTAACCGGAGCTCTGGTAGCGTAGTGGTTACGACTTGGGCTGCAAACCTTAAGGTCAGCAGTTCGAAACTACCAGCTGCTCCGCGGGAGAAAGATGAGACTTTCTACTCCCGTAAAGATTTACACCCTCGGAAACCCTGTTCAGGGTCGCTATGGGTCGGAACCGACTCGACGGCACTTAACAACAACAACTGCTCCTTGGAGACCCTATACAGGGTTGTTATGATGAGTTGGAAACACCTTGATGGCACTTAACAAAAACAACAACTTTCAATTTATGAACCATATGGTGTCTGAAATCTCTGTTACAACTACTCAACTCTGACATTGTAGAGTGAATGCAGCAATAGATAATGTGATTGAATGGCTGCGGCTGTGTTTATATAAATGTATGAAAATAAACAGTGGATCACAGTGGGCCCACAGCTATAGCTCACTGACTCCTGTTCTGTTGGAAGCTGAGTCTTAGAAAAACTGTGTTATGTCAGAATTTAGCTACGTATAAGTGATATTATGATACATTATGATTTTACTATAAAATGCTACCCTTAAATAATTTATTGTAAAAATTATTGATTATTTGATTATAAATTTTTTTTCAAACCTTCTTGTTTGTGTATATCTAGAATTATGGTGGAAATTTATAAAAGAAAAAAATATATTAAGACCAAGCTGTTATTAATCTGTTGCAAGAAAAATTTTAGCTGCTTCCTGAAATCTGCTCTTCATTTTAATTTTAGAGAAAGATTCATTGAAAATAGTTGCCCAATAGGAATACAGAGTAAATCCAGCCTGGCACTCAGATTTAACCACAGTCAAAAGTCTGAGAGCATTTCTTTACCAAAAAACTGTCAAAAAAGATTTGGAGTTTCTGGTGAAAAGTTTTCAGTATAGCAACAAGACCTTCCTAAAATATCCAAAGGCCACCATCTATCAATGCATTAAAAAAAAAAAAAAATCCAAGTTTCACATATTTTGTCAATATGTACAACATCCCTAGTTGTTGACCTCCCGAGTTAGGTAAAAATTCATTGTAATGAAAGGCTTACAGACATAACAAAAGAGAAATTCTATAAACAATAATGGTAATAATATGCATAGTCTTTCATCATTTAATAAAAATGAATGTACCAGGAACACAACATATGTATTTTAAAAAGTAATATATAATAGAAAAGTAAAGCTCATTTATTGAGAATAAATTTTTTAATTCTAATTAGATTAAAACTAGATTTCTACACCCAAATAAGGAAAAAATAAAAAGGAAAATGAATGATTTGTTGCAGGGTGAGAAAAAGCTCTTAAAAATAAAAGCATTAATGTAAACAGATTAACAGATGAGGTAAACTGATACTGGTATAGAGAAAACTTAGTTTTGTCTCAGAATTTTTCACTGCTCTAAATTAACAAAAACAAAAAATGCATACTCTCTGCTAAATTGTCAATCAAAATTAAGACTTTTTATCTGAAATGTTGCCTCTTATATACCATTCCTAACATATAGTAATTGAGGCAATGTCCAGAAAAATAAAAAGAAAATATGAGAAACAGGTAGTTATAACTGCTATGAAAGAGTGAATCTAATCAATGAGTATAGTGAAAGGAGATCCTAATATGGCAGCTCTGCAATACGACTATAGAAAACCCTAGACAAATTATAGTAGAAAGCTTGAAGTTTCCAAGAAACCATTACTGAAAAAAATCCTGGTATGACACTGTAGAATAATCACTGACTACTAATCAAAAGAGCAGTGGTTCAAAACCACCAGTTGTTCCTCATAAAGTCTATACAGATCTCTATGAGTCAATGGCACTTAACAATCAAAAACAGAATAATAGAAACACTGGCTAATTTTGAATGTGTGTGGAAAACTAACATTATAGCTTGCTTACAAGAAATAAAGAACGAAAAACCAAAAGTGCATAAGACACAAGCGTTCTAAAAGAATAGCATAGTTCAAATACAAAGTAAATTTAAATTTGTATACTAATTATATAAGACTAAAGTATATTTCCATTCACACAAATTTGTCATCTTGGGGGTTTAATAAACAAAGGTTGATATGCCATTAATGAAGATCTGCATAGGGCTTAGTGGTTTTCAAGACAGCTCCTTTCTAAAAGGTGGATTCAAAGATTTAGCTTGCATCAACTTATCATCCTCTTATCATCAGGAACACATGGAATGTAGGTCATTTTGCCAGAAGATTGCATGAGAGAGCCATGACTGTGTTAGCCTAAAAAGACACTCAGCACATCTAGTCATTGCTGATATCTGCTTTCATACCCATGAATATAGAAGGGCTGGGAAGTATAGGGAGCATACAAAGACTCAGTGGCCAGTAAATGTCTCTCTTACAGAAAGAAATCACAAGAACCTAATTGACTTTGATACTAGAGAAATTCTCTTCAAATGCTGTAAGTTCCTGAAGATAAAAAAAATTAATCTTAGTTTACGTCTTTGCTCTGCTAGAACCATAATTATTACAGCTGAAGGAAGGTAAACAATCTTTTTTACAGCTGTAGATAATACACAAATAGCTTTAAAAAGCAAATTTATTGTTGTCAAGACAGAAATTAGAAGAGAAAAAGTAAAATAAATGGAAGAAAACCATTAATATCTACTTACTACTGTTCTCAAGTCAAGAAACATTGTTTTAAGTTAATTGGAACAATAAATAAAAAGTTGTTAATTAGTTGTAAAAATAATCAACTAAAAATAATGACCCAAGTAGTAAAACTTTGAAAGATGAAGTATAAATAAAGATGATGTGTTATATGTAAAAATTTTTGTTTTGTTTTCTCATTGTGATGGCCAATAAATATTTTAAAACCTGATTACCTGGAGTTCTTTTGTGGCATTATAGGATAATCACTAGACAGTAAGGTTACAGTTCAAACCCACCAGCCATTCCTCAGAAACCCTATACAGGATTGCTAAGAGTTGGAACTGACTCAATGGCACTCAACAAGAAAGACGAGAAAAGCAACAACAAGAAAGACATTAAACATCATATACATTTTACAAATGAAATCAAAAGAAGAATTAAATAAAAACAATTATTTTTCTAGACAAATAAAACTACATAACAAAAGGGTGAGTTTGAAAACAGTGCCTTTCCATTGTAAACATCCCTGTATTATTTAATGAAAACAGAATGATATTAACATAAACCTTTCCCTCTCCATTGTAAGAGTTGAGATATTTGTTTTCCATCTCTAAACAAGTGAAAGTTTCAAAAGTATAACTCAAAAAGATCAGGATGTTTGACAAAAGAAGACTGACTTTCTGCTGTCTGAATGGTGAGTGAACAGCAAATGCCAGAGAAGGAAGCCATTTTGAATAGACTGATGTAATGAGGAAACCATAAAAGAAAATGTGTTTGTGATTTTTGCCATTAGAGGAGGAATTGAAGAAGAATCACAGGAAGTTAGCCAGACAGATTTTTATACACTTGGGGGTTGTTGTTGTTAAGTGCCATCAAGTCGGTTCTGATCCATATCGACCATGTATGCAGTTTCTGAGGAGCAGCTGGTGAGCTTGAACCACTGAACTTGCAGTTCAAATGGCTTTGCAGTCTGGCGCATTAACCCACAGCACCACATGATATAATTATGTATTTATCTCATCAGACAAACCTCTAAAATCCACTGCCTATAACGACCCAGTAGGGTGTTCTAAGGCTATAAATATTTATGGAAGCAGAAAGCCTCATCTTTCTCCCATGGAGCAGCAGGTGGGTTTGAATGGCTGACTTTGGGGATAGCAGCCCAATGTTTATCCTACAGCACCCCCACCTCTCTTTAGAAACCCTTTTAGGAATCCACAAATTTACCCTGTAAGAACAATACGAAGCATTTAGGCATATGTCACACAGTTCTGCTCCAAACTACATCAACACTTATCATTAAAATCTTGTGTATTTTTATTTTGTTATGTTTTATTGTCACTCTCCCCTTCCTATTCTAAGGAGAACTGAGAAAGTAACTGAGAATGTAGGGATACAGACAAAAAGTTGGGGTCTGTGACATTCATTAGTACCATAAATAAGTGAGCCAGAAAAGATCCAGAAGAGAAAGATGAGTGTGAAGATTTAAATGTGAAGTGAGATAAGATTTTTATTTAGATTTCTGTAGATTGGCCTGAGGTTTTCAGTATTTGAACAATATCTAGATTTCTTTGATGTGACCAAACTCTTTGTCACTCTTAATGGTTTTGTCAAAGAGAAACTGATATACGCAAGCAATGTCCAAGATAGTGTGTCATGTCCCATTCATCTTAAGTAAGCCTTCTGGGATTTGTCTTTCTTTTGACAATAAACCACATTTTGTATTTATAATTTCTAAAGTCTGGTAACTTGCATTTTGAGTCTGTCTGATGTTGTTTTGTTTCTTTCAAACATCATTTTCTGTAGCCTTTTGCTCTCAAAGATGTTACACATTCTCTAGATGTTCTGAGGCCAATTTTGTATTGTACATTTTTCATAGCTTCCCAAATTGTTGTTTATCTTTTAACCTTTCTATTCAATTACTTATCTAACTTTCCTGCTGTATCCTTCATCAGAACAGGAGCAAGAGTGCTGTCAATGTTGTGTGTATATGCATGTCCCCAAACACACAACTAACCTTGAAAATATTTTATATTCTGGAAAAGTTTTAGAGAAAATAATTCAATCCGTAACTGCTGTAATTGTTCTTTCACCATTAATGTTTTGTTACAGCACTCTTTCTTTTATTCCTAAAAGTTCTCAAAGTATGTATGTTTTGGATCTGCTATGTCCATTTATCCATGCATTCAACAAATATTTAGTAAACTCAACGTCAGGTACATGGGATGTAAAATAAACATATTTAATTACTCTTTTACTAAATAACCTAAGGAAATGTTGTTGTTGTCATGTGCCGTGGAGTTGGATCCGGGTCATAGAGACCCTGCACAGGGTTTCCGAGGTAGTTAATCTTCACTGGAACAGAAAGCTTCATCTTTCTCCAGAAGAGCAACTGGTAGTTTTGGACTGCTCACCTTGCGGTTCACAACCCGATTCTTAACCAGTATGCTACCAGAGCTCCTCAACCTAAGGAAATAGAGATATTAAATATACACAAGTACAAGTAATTAAAAGTATACTAAAATATTAATAATGGTAAAACACTCAGCATCCTAAAGAGTAGATATTTTAATTGAGGAAACAAACATGAATGAGATATTCATAAGAAGGGAGATAAAACAACTAGAGGTATTGCACAAATTTGTTCATTTTCTGTACAAAGAGTCTAATGGAAGAAGATGGATTTCCTATTAGAGGAACTGCGAAAATAATATTTCATAACTTTCCTCCAAAATTTATTTGTAGACCTGTTTCCCAAGATATACAACATATATATAAAACTTCGTCGACTTTTTTGTTTTATTCCATCCCTCAAGTAATAAACAATATTCATCTTGTTTATGCTTCATAGAGAATAATTTTTGATATTTTAAAATAAAATCCAAACAAACCAATACATCACTGGAAATTTGAAGGTGGGATACAATATATATCAGAAATTGTAGGGTTAGAGAGATTCATCCTTGGTCTTACAACATAGACCATGTTTATCTTCAACTAGCACACATTTGTGTCTCTGAATAATTCAGACGAACACAGTCAAAAAGGCTACTTTTTCTTGTCTATTTACTTCCCGTTTTGTTTAAACTGCAAATACGCATTCTGTGCAACCCTTTGATATCCTTGCTAAGGAATATTATTGAAAATCAGATTTAAACTAATAAATAATGTAAAGAATAAAAGGCATCAATGAACTTTTAAATGAAAATCTGCACTTTGAATTTACTTTTTAAAAAAATGTTTAAATTTAATATTATCTATAATTAGAAATGTTGATTTGAATTACTGTATTTTTAGCAAGCAATATCAGTAATGCAATATTTGTGCTAAAGGAAGTTTTCACCATTATTTTCTGTTGTTTGCAATTACAATTATTGATCCAGTGGTTTAAGTAAAAGTCTTTCTTATATGCTGCATTTAAAGTTTTGCTTCACCTATTTATAAGAAAAATAATAATAACTTATTTCCTGTTTAGTCTATATTTTCAAAGTTCAGAAGAGGAGTGAAGATATTTCACAAACTTAAACACATTTCTTTTTATCTCAATCCCTTCAATAATTTACAAGCATAACTAATTAGCCTCAGCTTCAAAGGCATTGTTTTGTGCTGTTCATCATCATAACTTTGTTTTCCAGGATTCTTCAATGGTCTCTGATGGGGTGGCTTTTAGCATCTTGTCTGAATAAATATTATTGCAATTTGTCATATGTCTTCCCTAACAATAATCATGGGGGATACATTATTGAGTAAAGTGTAGATTTGTCTACATAATGATCTTAACCATGAATATTTTATATATATATTTTTGTTTACATCTCATTAAAGAAAAGTGCACATCATTATATTAAAATTGCAAGTGTACAAAACACACAAACATAAAACTATAACCATTTCTATCAAAAGTTTTTTTAAAATTTCAGAAGGTAAATTGCCAAGTATCATCTTTTGAAATACAGAAAACCTTATGGAAGTTTCTGAAATCTCCACTCTGGTCTGAAAACTCTGTTGTAATACAGTACAGAGTTATTAAAAAGAATGTAAAATGTAAACTCCTGCCTATATGGCCATGAAACAATATTTTGCCTACTTTATATCATCATTTGCCAAATTATTTACTGTTGTTGTTATTAAGTTCCTTCGAGTCAGTTCCAATTCATAGTGACCCTGTATAGGGTTTCCTAGGAGCAACTAGTGAGATTGAATTGCCAACCTTGTGATTCAAACTGATTTTTCAGTCCAGCACATTAGCCCACAGCACCACACCAGGACTCCATAAAAGTGCATATCATTAGGTTAAAACTGCAAGTATACAAAACATGCAAACATATGAAACTATACCCATTTCTATAAAAGATTAGAAAACATTAAGAAAGGTAAACTAAGTACCATCTTTTGAATTATAGAAACAATTATTTTAATGGAATTATTAATTATTTGATAGTATTCAATAATATTTAATATTTAGTAAAGAACATCATTGGTAACTTTGAAAAAATCTAGCACATAAAAACATCAGTTATAACCACTTCTTAAGATGAGGATTTGTTTCCTCAAGTTAAGGAGCACACTGAAGAGGGGAAAAATGCATTTAGGACCAAAGCTGACAGCCCATTCATTCCCTTTTTACAATAGAAAAACACAAAAGTGAATGCATGTATGCACACATACACTGACGTATACAAACTAATATCAATGTGTATGTTACTGATAAAACACACTAGACTAAAAAATTGAAATAGAAGAATACTACCAACTTCTTCAATCTGAATGAAGCATTGTCAGGTTTGTGACAGCCTCACAATCATTCCTGCATTTGAGCCCATTATTGCAGACACTGTGTCATTTCATCTGAATGAAGGTCTTCCTCTTTTTCACTGAACCTCTGCTTTTCAAGCATCATGTCCTTTTCAAAGACTGGTGCTTACTGTTAACAGGTCTAAGTGAGACAAAATTTGTCCATCCTGTCTTCTAAGAAACATACTGGCTGTAGTTCTTTCAAGACAGATTTGTTTACCCTTCTCAAAGTCCATAGTATTTTCATTATTCTTCAACACCATAATTCAAATGTTCAAATCCTTCTCCAATCTTTCTTATGCCTTGTAGACCTTTCACATGCATATGAAAGTATCCTAGCTTGGTTCAGGCACAATCTGAAATTGATCAAACAGGCAATCAAGATGTGCTGGTGATTGGAATGCAAAGGCTGGGAGCAATGAGGAAGGATCAGTGGTTGGAAAATATGGCTTTGGTGATAGAAATGATGCTGGAGAATGCATGATAAAATTCTGGAAAATCAATGATTTGTTCATTTCAAATACCTTTTTTAGACAGCATAAGAGATGACTATACACATGAACCTCATCAGATGGAATACATAGAAATCAAATTGACTACATCTGCCGAAAGAGACGATGGAAAAGTTCCATATCATCAGTGAAAACAAGGCCAGGGGCAGATTTTGGAACAGACCACCAATTACTCCTATGCAAATTCAAACTGAAGCTGAAGAAAATGAAAACAAGTACACGAGAGCCACAATATGACCTTGAATATACCCCACCTGAAATTAGGGATCATCTGATGAACAGATTTGATACATTAAACAATAAAGACCAAAGACTAGAAGAGTCATGATGCTGCCAGATAAGCACTAGACTGTCAACCATAAAGTTGTCAGTTCAAACCCACGCCCTAGGAACCCTGTACAGGTTCATTAGAAGCTGCAATCAACTAGACTACACTTAACAACATTATATTTTATATGAGTAAAGTTAAATAAAATGTAATTTTGAGTGGCAACATCTCAAAACAAAATAAATATATTGGACTGTTCTTTTATTATTAGAAACTTCTTCCTGACTTCAAGCATGAAGTCTTGGTATGCTCCTTAGGATAAGCACTAGACTGCTAACTGCAAGATCAGCAGTTCAAATTCACCAGTTGCTTTCTGGAAACCCTATGCCAGGTTGCTATGAATTGGAGCTGAATTGAAGGCATTAAAAACAACAACTTTAAGCATGAAGTTACTCTGATTTTCAGTATAAACTAAATAATATCTGTGAAGGTGAGTAACATCAGAAAATGGCAGAATATGTAGCTCCAAACTCCTGTTGTTCCAAAGAAACATCAAAATGCAAGCAGAAACAGCTAAAGCCAACTAGAACCCTAGGAGAAAAAGCAGAGGTTTATAGCAATGAGATCAATGCTAACTCAGGAACCAGGTAAGTAGAAATGGTATAAAAACATTCAGGCATTTTTACTTTCCCTTACCTCATCCCCTTTAAACTGGGCAGGAGTCTTGCAGACTGCAGTCTGTGTCAATGGAAAACCCTGGCCCCGGTTCCAGAAGTGGGCAGAACAGATCCAGCTAGACCTGACTGCTACCTGAGAACTGACACAATATACGTATCTCTTTACAAATCTTTAAAAATGTATACTTTACAAATCCTCTTGACAGCGATAAATACACATTCAATCTGTAAATACATTTGTATAAACTGTTGAGAAAAACAATTTATCTTTATTACCTAAGTTCTTTATTTGCTTGTCTGGGAGAATATTCATTTTTATCTACTTGTTTTATAGCTACAAAGCATATGTTCTAAAATTTCATTCATGTCTCTGGCATCCAACATATTTAACTAATATCATTCTGTACCTCAGAAGCTTTTTAATTACCATACTTGTATTTTATTCTAATCAGTGTTTATTCTGAACTCATTACTCTAGCCTATATTGTATTACTAATAAATCATTACTACAGGAAAAGACTAAACATATCAATAAATAAAAATTTATATACTCCAATATAAAGAACACTTGTTAATTTTGACATAAAATGGCTAGGATTTCAAACAGCAGTAGGAAATAGTTTTCATTTTCAAAAGTCCTTTCAAAAGGATTTAAAAATTTTTAGTAAGTATGAAAGGACTAACTTCGCTAGATATCAGAGCAATGTAAATTAAAACAGGTCCATTATAAGGGCATCAAATTAAAACAAATATTTTCTAATGATTATTATTAAGCTACATTAAGTATAATCTTTAGATTAAGTGACAGTATCATTGCCATAATGGTCATGGAAATATGCAAAGACAGATAAGAAAAACAGAGTATGGTAAAACTATGGATTTTTAAAATATTTTTGCTTTACTTTTTTCTTTAATATTATGAATATGATCAATATTTTATTGACAATGAATTCATAAAGCATATTATTTAAAATAGCAAAATTATGAATCACAGTATTTATGTTTTATTAATGATATTTTAGGAGCTCTGGTAGCGTAGTGGTTACGAATCGGGATGCGAACCTTAAGGTCAGCGGTTTAAAACTACCAGCCGCTCCATGGGAGAAAGATGAGGCTTTCTACTCCTGTAAAGATTTACACCCTTGGAAACCCTGTACAGGGTCGCTATGGGTCAAAACCGATTCGATGGCACTTAACAACAACAAAAACAATGATATTTTTAAAATAATATATTTTCAATTGATGAAGATTTAAATTATTTGAAATATTGCCTGTGCTTCGGTTCAAAGTAATGTAGTATTTTGTTCAATACTAAAGATCCAGTTATTTGGCTGAATAATATGTGAATCAAATAATACCTAATTCTTCTTTCCTTCCACCAAAAGAAAATGAGAAATAAATATGCTTACTAAAGAGCATAGACTTTTCTTTAGAGAAGATATGTAAGACCTGCTAAAATGTATCTCTACCAGCAAACTTTCATCTACATTTGAAACACATTTTTTTTCTTAATAGAAACACACACTCCATGTACTTTTGTACATATTTTCACAGGGATTTTCAAGGCAAACTGGGAGAGAGTATGTCAGACTTCTAGCCACATATTAATTTCAAGTTGTGCTGTCTAATTTATTTTTTAACTTTAAATTAGACATGCCCATTCATTTATATTTGTTAATGTTGCTAGCTGCCATCAAATTGTCTCTGACTCATGGCAATCCCTATATAATAGAAAGATTGACTTAGGCACTATCTTCAAGTTCTCTGATGGACTAGAGTCCATGTTTGTAGCCGCTGAATATTTTGAGTGCCATCCAATCTAAGGGATTCATTTTCAGCATTATATCAACACATCAGACTATATAATGTGATCCACAAGTTTTCATCCTCAGATAAAGTTCTGGAAGATGACCTCAGTAAAATAAATTCTTCTCTTTTATGTATTCCTGTAATTAAATAGGCCCTAACCTAGACAATCCAGAACAAACTTCCCATCTCCATATCTCCAGAGTTCCTTTTGCCATGAAAGGTAACATATACATAGATTTCAGGAATTAATACATGGATATTGCTTGAAATCTTTTATTTGCCTACCAGAGTTTTCTAAAAGAATTCACAGAGAGTAGTTGCAACACTAAAGTCTTAGAAAAACTTGATTGTTGTTAAGTGCCGTCAAGCTGGCCTCAACTCATAACAACCCTGTATATGGTTTTTAAGGAGTGCCTGGTGAGTTTGAGCCACTGACTTAGTGGTTCAAACAGACATTGTGGTTGAGAACTTTAGCTCACAGTGCCACACCAGGACTCTAGGGCAAACTTACTAGGGAACTTCAAAAATTTTGTGGAAAAATTGTGTTGTTCCTTTATTCCATTTTACAACAAGTTCTTTGAAACCCCCTCATAGTTTACCACCTATATAGATGCATTTTTTTACCATGGAAATTTAAATATTACATCTTTCTAAATTCAGCAGTACTTGGATAATGTATCTTAAAACATACCAATTTTATATTTTTAGTTAATAGATATAGACCATAACTCAATTTCATCATAAAACAAAAATTACAGAATAAATTTTCATTGAAAATAACTATTAAAATATGCACAGGGTATATGTTTTTAAATACTTTTCAGGTGAAAAAAACCTATTTAGACCATGATTATTAGACTCATGTAACTCTGAATTTGATTCTTATGAATTGATTGAACTTTCCTACCCCCCCCCCCACCAATCCTCTTGACATTTCTAAGTAGAAAGTTATGCCTTGATAATGGTTGTAGCACGTCTGTAGGTCCTGCAGCAGCCATCATTCATTTGCTTCATGAAGTCAGATACTCACATTCCTCTTGTAATATATTGCTTCTCCTTTCCTAATGGTTCCCCTCAATTGAGATTTACATGTTAATTGTCACTATTTACCCTGGTTGGTTGAGTACTGGTGTGGCACTGTGAGTTAATGTGCCAGTCTGCAAAGCCCTTTGAACTACAAGGTCTGTGGTTCAAGCTCACCAGTCACTCCTTGGAAACCTTATACAGGGTTGCTATTGGTCGGAACCGACTCGACGGCACTTAACAACAACAACAACCCTGCTTGATCCTTCATCAAAACATACTTTAAAAACTTTTTTCACCCTTCTTAATAAAAGGATGTCTAATATGTGATGCTGTGGGTTAATGAGCTAGACTGCAAAGTCAGTTTACCAGCTACTTCTCAGAAACCTTATACAGGGTCGTTATGGGTCGGGATCGACTCTATAGCATTTAACAATAACAGTATTAATATATTAAATATCCTTCAGGCATATTTACATTATACATTGACACTTGAATGAGAAACTTTTTATGCATCAAAGAAACATCATTATTTCATTTTTAAGAGGTATACAAGGTATTCATATTACATTGCTTAAATAAAGAAGTGAATGTATTTTACAATATTCAAAGAAGTATTGTTTCTAAATAATATTCAAACAAAAAATTTTGAATACATTTTAAAACAGGTTATTTTAAGTTTTATAGGATCTATCACAGTGATCTATTTCAATTGAGACAATGAAATTACCTTCATTTCAATTCATTGTCCTTTATCCATTATTCAAGAGTGCAATATTATAGTCTCTTTTCACTATAGTCTATTTCATATTAATAGGAGCAAAAATAAATTTCCTATTTTGACTATTTTCTTCCCATTCTTTTACTATATGTGCTATATGTCAAACTATTTTTTTTTTTTTAATTTTAGGCATGATTCTCATAGAAATATAGAATGTTATTGTTATTATTAAGTTCACTCTAATACATTCTTACTCACAGTGATCCTGTATATGGTTTTCTAGGCTGTAAATCATTATTAAAAACCCAAAGACTTATCTTTCTCCTGAACTGTAGCTGGTGGGTTTGAATTGCAGATCTTGTGTTCCATAGTCCAGTGTTTACCCCCAATACAGAAAGAACATATGTCAAAATGAACAGATCAATAGATGATATAATTACTTCCTAGAGCACCCAGAACAGAAGAATACATGTGTATAGTACAAAGGTTAGCATATTGGCACACATAAGTTAAATCCAGCCATCTATCATTGTTTAATAAACATTTATTGCAGTAAAGCCACATCAATTTGTTTATATGTTGTATATACAGGTTTCCTAGTAGCAGTGAAAGAGCAGTTGAGACAGAGACCACATGTCCTACAAAGGAGAAAGTATTTATTATCTGAATCTTTAACAGTACTTTCCTGAAGTACTGGTAGAGTACTTCTGGGTGCTCTGGGAAGTAATTATACCATCTACTGATCTGTTCACAAATACTGGTATAGAACTTCAGGAAAGTCATTTAAAATAAAGCAAACTAAAAAACAACAAAAACACTAAGGAAAAGAATATGATCCTGCATGAGATACAGAACTGGTTTACGCCTTATGGGCAATAACAGTGAGATATTTATGTTTAACTTTTCTATTGGACTGAAATCTACAAATTAACATTCAACTTCACACAAATTGGATTCTAATCACATAGTAAATTGCAATGTGAAATGCACTTACCTATTCCCGAATCATTAATTAATTATTGGACATGCTTGTTAAACACTGCTCCAGCAGGGCATTGAAGGAATATAATGTATTCTCTTTTGATTTCAAAATTTGGGATAATTTTTCTTAAAACCACAGAAATAAAAATCAGTCAATCCAAATTCAATCTTTGTTTCTAACTTTGTTATAGAATTGTATCTTTGTTCTGATTTCATTATAATTAGTTTTGCAGGCACATACAAAATACATACAACATAGCATCTTAAAATTTTCCATTAATATGATTACCACCTACATTTTTTTATTCTTTCTTCCTTTGGGCTATAGTTTTACCTTTAAACACTTGCCACTTACTTTATTTTATTTCATATTGCATTACATAATTATTTTTTTCATGTGGCTCTCTTTTATCAGACTTTACTTGTATCATTAAGTTCTGGTGTGGTACTGTGGATTAGTGTGCAATAGAAATGATGAATAGAAGATCATATGATAGAACTTTGAAAGACAAATGATTTCTTCATCACAAATGTCATTTTTAAGCAACATAAAAGATGACTATATGCATGGATTTCACTAGATGGAATACACAGATTTCATATTGACTATGTTTATCAAAATAAGACCAGGAGCAGACTATGGAAAAGACCACTAATTGCTAATATTCAAGTTCAGGCAGAAGCTGAAGAAAATTTTAAGAAGTTCATGTGAGTCAAAATATGACCTTGAACATATCACTGAATTTTGAGATTATCTGAAGAACAGATTTGATGAATTAAACACTAATGATTAAAGAGCAGAAGAGTTGTGGGATGACATTAAGAACATCATATAGGAAAAAAAACAAAAGGTCATTAAGAAGAAAAGAAAGAAGGAAAAGACTTAAATGGTGTTGTTAAGTGCCGTCGAGTAGGTTCCAATCCCCGACCCAAAGCGCAATTGTATAGGGTTTCCGAGGAGCAGTTGGTGAGCTTGAACTGCCAACCTTGCAGTTCAAATGGCTTTGCAGTCTGGCGCATTAACTCACAGTACCACACCAGGATTCTCTCCAAAGATGATAAGGCAAATAGAAGAAATGAGGAGTTAAAAGAGGTGAACGGAAAACTTCAAAGGGAAGTTCGAGAAGACAAAATCATATATTATAAGGAAATTGTGCAAAGAACTAGAGTCAGAAATCCAAAGGGGATAAAAATACTCAGCATTCCTCAAGCTGAACAAACTAAAGAAAAAATTCGATCCTCAACTTGCAATATGAATGATTCTATGTCAAAATATTGTAAGATGCAAAAAACATAAAAAGAATATGAAAGACATACAGAGAAGATGGAAGGAATACACTGTACTAAAAAGAAATGGTTGATGTTCAAGCACTTCAAGAGTTATCATACAATCAAAAGACTATGACTCTGAAGGAAAAAGCCCAACGTGCACTGGCAAAGGACAAGGCTTCTGGAATTGGTGGAAAACGAGTAGAAATCTTTCAAAAAACAAAGGCAGCACTGGAGACACTCACTCATCCAAGCCAAGAAATTTGGAGGTCAGCTACATGGCCTACTTTTTGGTAGAGATCCATATTTGTCATTCCAAAGAGAGGTGACCAAACAGAATAAGGAAATCCTCAAACAATATCATTACCTACAAGTAAAATTTTGCTAGAGGATGATACAAAAATGGATGTACCAATATAATTGACTGCTGCCTGTGGTTCATCCTGGATTCAGATGGGGAAGTAGAATGATGGATATAATTGCTAACATCAGATTGATTGTGGCTGAAAGAAGAGAATACCAGAAATATTTTTACCTCTGTTTTATTGAATATGCAAAAGATTTTCGATTGTGTGGATCATGACAGCTCTGGACAATATTTGTAGAATGAGTATTGAAGAACATTTAATTGTGCTCATGAAGAACCTGTACCTAGACAAAGTGGCAGTCGCTCAAACATAACAAGACACTAAATGGTTTAAAATCAGGGAAGGTGTGTGCCAGGGCTGTATGCTTTCACTATACTTATTTAACCTGTAAGCTGAACAAATTATCCAAAAATCTGGATTTATACAAAGAAGAGCAAGGCATTAGTATGGGAGAAGACTCATTAACAAACTGCAATATGCACATGATACAACCTTGTTTGCTGAAAGAGAAGAGGATTTAAAATGCTGATGAAGATCAAAAACCACAGCCTTTGGTATGGGTTGCATCGCAATGTAAAGGAAACAAAAGTCCTCACCACTGGAACAATAAATAATATCAAGATAAATGGAGAAAAGATTGAAGTTGTCAATGACTACATTTTGCTCAGATCAACCATCAACACTCATGGAAGCAACAGTCAAGAACTCAAAAGAAATAGTGCATTAGGCAAATCTGCAGCACATGACCTCTTTAAAGGGTTGAAGAGCAAACAGTTTTAGGACTGAATCACCCCTGACCAAAACCATGGTATTTTCAATAGCCTCAGACACAAGTGAAAGTTGAACAGTTAGTAAGGAAGACCTTAGAAATATTGATGCATTTAAGTTATGGTGTTGGAGGAGAATATTGAAAGTACCATGGATTGCCAAAAGAATAAACAAAACTGTGTTGAAAGAAGTATAAGACAGAATGCTTCTTAGAAGACAGGATAACAGAACTTCATCTCTCATACTTTTGACCTATTATCAGGAAGGACCAGTCCGTGGAGAAGGACATCATCCTTGGAAAAGTGGAGGGTTGGAGAAAAAGAGGAAGATCCTCAATGATATTGGCTGGCACAGTAGAAAAAGCAATGGGCTTGAGCATGGCAACGCTTGTGAGGTTGGCACAGGACAGGACACTGCTTTGTTCTGCTGTGCATAAAGTCACTATGAGTCTCAGCTGACTAGGTGGCATCTCACAACAATAACAACAGTCTTCCAGACTAAGACAGACTGGAATGAAAGAAGATGTGGACAACTTCTGGAAAAATAGCCAATGAACATCTTATGATTATCAGGAGAACATTGTCTGAGATATTGCCAGAGTATGAGCCCCTCAGGTTAGAAGGCATTCAAGACTGAGGAGGAGCTATCTCCTCAAAATAGAGTTAACCCTAATGATATGAATGGAACAAATCTACTCGGAGCTTCATTTGCTATAAGGCATGACTTAAAATGAGAAGAAACAGCTGGAAACATTCATTAATATTTAGAACATGGAATACATGAAGTTTGAGTGTAGGAAAATTGGAATTCTTCCAAAATGTAATGGAACTCATAAAGATCCATATCTTAAACATTAATAAGCAGATATGGACTAGTACTTGCCATTGGAAATCAGACAATCATATGATTTGCTATGCTGATATGGAAAATTGAAGAGGAATGGTATCACACTTTTCATTTAAAAGAACATTTCAAGATATATCCTGAATACACTGCTTCCAGTGATAGGAAAATATTCATATGCCTCCATGAATTTGACTGTCATTCAAATTTATGCACTAATCACTAAAGTCAAAAATGAAGAAATTTAAGAATTCCATCAACTTCTCAGTCTGAAATTGATCAAGCATGCAATTAAGATGTATTGATAATTACTGGTTAATGGAATGTGAACTTTGAAAATAAAGAGAAAGAATCAGTAGTTGGAAGACATGATTTGGGTGATAGAAACACTTGGGATCCTGTGGTAAGATTTTACAAGAGCAAAGCCTTACTCATTTCAAAACTTTTCACTAACAGCTTTTATGGTGACTATACATGTGGAAATTATCAGATGGAATATATAGGAATCAAGTCAACTGCATATATATAAAGAAGTCATGGAGAAGTTCAATATCATTACAAAGATGAAGGCCAGGGACCCACTGTGAAACACAGCATCAAGTCAACATATGCAAATTAAAGCTGAAGCTGAAGAAAACACAAGTCAACAAGAGAAAAATATGACCTTGAGTATATTTCCCTGAATTTAGAGGCCATCTCAAAAAGAGAAGTGACACACTGAATAATAATGACCAAAGACCAAAGGAATTGTGGGATGGCATAAGGAACATTAAACATGAAGAACAGAAAAGACAGGAAAGAAAGAAAAGACCAAAATGGATGTCAGAAGAGATTCAGAAATCTTCTCTTGAATTAAAAGAATCTAAAGTGAATGGAAGAAATGATATAGTAAAGAGCTGAACAAACTATTTCAAAGGGAATCTAAAAAAAATATCATATGAAAATGAAATGTGCAAAGATGGAGTTAAAAAACCAAAAAGGAAGAAAATACTAAGTACTTTCAAGTTGACAAGCTAAAAACAAAATTTAAGCCTAAAGTTTCAATACTAAAGGATTCTATAGACAAACAATAGAAGGACTGATGCAGGAAGCATAAAAAAGTGGTTGTAACACACAGTCACTGTACCAAAAAGTACTGGTCAATGTTCAGCATTTCAAGAGGTACCATATGGATGATATGGTGATATTGGAGGAAGAAGTCCAGGCTATACTGGCTAAAGCAAAGCTCCAGGAATTGAGTGAGGCAGAACTGGAGGCATTCAATTTTCTATGCCAAGGAATTTGAAAGACAGAAAGACAGCTAGTTACCTGATCAATTCATATTTGTGACTATTCCAAAGACTCATATTTGTGACTATTCCAAAGAAAGGTGACCCAACAGGATGTACAAATTATCAAAAATGTTAATATCATACATAAGAAAAAATTTGCTGGAGATAATTCTAAAATGGTTGCAGTAGTCTATCAAGAGGGAACTGCCAAGAATTCAAGACAGATTCAGAGAATACATGGAAAAAGGAATTGAAACTTATCTGAAAGCAACAAAAGCTAGAAAGATATTTATATGGATTTTACTATACAAAGTCACTCAGTTGTGTGGATCTTAACAAACTATGAATAACATTGCGAAGAGTAGGAATTCCAGAACACTTCGTTGTGCTCTTATATAACTGTGCATAGACTAAGAGGCAATCATTCAAATAGAAGGAAATAATGTATAGCTTTAAATCAGTGTGTTAGTGTTTTATCCTTCACAATATTATCCATTCAGTATGCTAAGCAAGAAGTTGTAGTAGAGGAAGAAGAATGCATGATCAAGATTTTAGGAAGATTCATTAACAATTGGCAATTGCTTTCTGAAAGTTAAGACTTGAAATACTTATTAATGAAGATCAAAGAGTACAGCATTCAGTATAGATCACAATTCAATTCCGGACAACAAAAATCCTCACAACTGGACCAATGAACAGCATCATGAAAAATGAAAAAGAAAATGAAATTGTCCAATATTTCATTTTACTTGGATACACAATGTCTATAAAAGCAGTATTTATTTAAGAAATAAAACAACATATTGCATTAGGCAAATCTACCGCACAAGACCTCTTCAAAGTGTTAAACAGAAAAGATGACATTTTGAGAACTAAAATGTGCCTGAGCCAAGCTACGATACTTTTATATGCATGTGAAAGATGTACAATGCATAAGAAAGATTGGAGAAGGATTTGAACACTTGAATTATAGTGTTGAAGAATATTGAAAATACTATGGACTTTGAGAAGGATAAACAAATCTGTCTTGAAAGAACTACAACCAGAATGCTTCTTAGAAGAGAGGATGATGACATTTTGTCTCACTTAGACCTGTCAACAGGCAGCACCAGTCTTTGAAAAAGGACATCATGCTTGAGAAGTAGAGGTTCAGTGAAAAAGAGGAAGACCTTCATTCAGAAGGAATGACACAGTGACTGCAATAATGGGCTCAAATGCAGGAATGACTGTGAGGCTGTCACAAGACCTGACAATGTTTCATTCGGTTGTTCTCAGGGTTGCTATGAGTCAGAACCAACTCAAAGGCTCTTAACAACAACACCATAATAGTTGGTATGAATATTTTTTTCTGAACCATTAAAAAGGATTTCACATGATTATTGTAAATTTTTATGTAAATTGAAAAGTATCAATTTTTATTACTAAATTGTATGCTGTTGTTGTTAGATGCGATCAAGTTGGTTCCGACCCTGTATAGGGTTGCTAGTGAGCTTGAATCTTGTGATTCAAACCAACTTTGCAGTCCAGGGCCCACACAAAAAAGTATAAACTATCTTTAATTTTCACATGAATAAGGCTTTAATGATCACTTTTTGCAAATTCACAGAATTGCTGAATACAACCCTGACATACATCTTTCCTGATTTTAAACTAAGAAGTATCCTCTTGTTCTTTGTCTATTTTTTTGCCAACCTCACAATTCAAATTCATCCATATTTCTTTGGTCTTTATTACTTTTTGTCTAGCTTTCATATGTACATGAGGTAATTGAAAATGCCATGACTTGGATGAGGGACAACTTAATCCTTAAGTGATATCTTTGCTCTTCAACACTTTAAAGATTTAACAGTTATATACACAATATCATGAACTAAAGAGAGAAAATTAAAGTCTTTCTTTCTGTATTGATGAAAAAAAAGTACATTTCCACTTGAAATTTGGTGCTTTCAACTCCTTCAGAGAAGAAGCTTGATTAAGCAAATTGATAATCTAAACAATTTCCAACCTAGATCAAGAAGGTTGATCAAGCTAGACAGACCTGTCTTCCTTTAACAGTCCCTCTTACTAATTGAAGCAAAACCCTGGATAATGTTACTACTTGGAAATGTAAAGAATATAAAATTATATGTATATTGTATAGCAAATAATTTAATGCCCCTGTGTGGTCCTGTGGGTTAATTTGCTGAACTGCAAGATCGGTTTGAACTGCAAGGTTGGAGGTTCAAGCTCACCAGCTGCTTCTTGGAAATCCTATACAGGGTTGCTATGTGTTAGAACCAACTCAATGGCACTTAAGAAGAACAACAACAATAGTCATTTAATCTTTGTAAACTCCCACTAAAACCTTTTTTTCTGATGAATCTTGGTAACAGAAGATGGGGGATGATGCTGATGGATTATATGCCTCAGTTATGAATGATTGTTAAGAGGGTTTAATTGAGAAAACCAGAAACTCTAACTTGGGTATAAGATGAGCCATCTCAAAACTAGGAGGGGGGATATCACTACCATCAAAGAAGAAACACTGGAAGTCCAGTGTGTACTTTGGGCCCAGAGATCCCTGACCATTGAACCTTCTCTACACAGGGACAGAAAACTGTGATACCAGAGGACAGATAGAGGAGAAGCAACAGAACCAAGAGCCACAACACCAGACATAGTCGTGGGCCTACCCCATGGAACAAGTAAAGCTGAGTGACTTTCAGAAGCAGACTTGATTGAAGAGTGAAATGTTCCTCTAGTATTGAAGTGGGGGAGCTAGATTTGATAATGCATGAAATTAGAGGAACCCAATGCTTTTAGACTGGGGTTTGTGGTGGAGTAGTATGCCCTATGGTCATTCATCAGCAGCACTAAAAGAACTTTGTAACATCTCTGAGCAGGGCAGAGGCCAGGCCTAAGGACTGAAAGTCAGAGAGAATACTTCTGTGGACATGGCAGAGAAGAGGCTGTCTTAGTAGGAAGAACTATGACATGGACATTTTCATCCTGAATTGTAACCTTTTAACTTCCTTAAGAAACCACATGGTGTTGTCTGAGGTCTGTGTGGCCATAACAATGAATTATTGAACCCAGTTGATAAACAGAGAGTGTTGAAGGAGGGATATCTTGCAAAGCAGTTGTTGAAATGGAACATGGGAACACTGAATTGTTTAAAATGAGGAAAGTTGTGCCACAGGGTTGTATTCTTTCACCATACTTATTCAGCCTGTATGCTAAGCAAATGATCCAAGAACCTGGGTTATATGAAGAAAAACGTAATATCAGAACTAGAGGAAGACTCATTAACAACCTGTAATATTCAGAAGATACAATCTTGCTTGTTGAAAGTGAAAAGGACTTAAAATATTTACTGATGAAAATTAAAGACTATAGCCTTCAGTATGGATTGCATCTCAATGTAAAGAAATAAAAATCCTCACCACTGGACCAATAAACAACATTTTTATCAATGGAGAAAAGATTGAAATTATCAAAGATTTCATTTTTCTTGGGTCAACCATCAACACTCATGGAAGCAGCAGTCAAGAAATCAAATGACATATTGCATTAGGCAAATCTGCTGCCAAGACCTTTTTAAAGTGTTGAAGAGCAAACACGTCAGCTTGAGGATTAAGATAGACCTGACCCAAGCCATGGTATTTTCAATAACTTCATAGGCACCTAACAACAACAACAACATATGCATGTGACAGTTGAACAGTGAATAAGGAAGATTGTAGAAAAATTGATGCCTTTGTGATGCCAGTTTTTTATGGTGATCTTTGGCATGAGTTCATTATATTTGTGCAGTGTAGTATTTTCTTCTTATTTTCTTTAGGAGGTCTTTGAGCTATTAAAAATTGACATAGTTAACGTTTTCAAATTTATTGGAGGAGAATATTGAAAGTACCATGGGCTGGCAAAAGAACAAACAGATCTGTGTTGGAAGTACAGCCAGAGTGCTCCTTGGTAGCCAGGATGACCAAACTTCGTATCTCATACTTTAGACATATTGTCAAAAGAGACCAGTCGCTGGAGAAGGATATCATGTTTGATAAGTTGGAGGATCAGAGAAAAAGAGGAAGACCCTCAATGAGATGGATTGGCAAACTGGGCAGCATCAATGGGCTCAAGTGTGGCAGCAATTGTGAGGTTGACTCAGGACTGGTCAGTGTTTCATTCAGTTGTGTGTACTGTCACTATGAGTTGGAACCAACTCGATGGCACCTAACAAGAACAACAATTCTGAAAAACTACATATAAAATCTGGCACTCTATTAATTGCATTCTTAATATATTCAAATTATAAACAACTCATATTTTTAAGATTATACGCATTGAAAATTAAATCATAATGCTTATATCCTTCTAATATCTCCTATTTAATTAGATATATTTTTTATTGTGATTTTTTTTTTTTTTTATGTTTGAATATTTATCATATGTAAGGTAATTTTTGAAAACATCAACTATGTTAATTTTTAATAGCTCAAAGACAGCCTAAAGAAGATAAGAAGAAAATACTACACTGCACAAATATAATTAACTCATGCCAAAGATCACCATACAAATCAGCATCACAAAAATTAACATGGTGTTTACAAGACTGAGCTTTGGATTGCAAGCTTTTCAACTAGTCCTGGGCTTCTCTATGAACATGAAAACAATGCAGAAATGTAGAGCTGGGAGAAAAAATATTTTTAGATCATAACAAAAACCATCATCCTGTAAATTCGTATCACTTTTTCAAACCAGAACAATAAAGGAACATTTAGGTAATGTTGCCTGGTTTTGATTTTTAAGTCACATTTAAAGCTATTTTGTTGTTGTTAAGTGCCATCAAGTTGATTCCAACTCATAACTTAAAGCTATAGCAAAACATAATCCAGTGAAGATAAAATGTACAAAAACTAACAAAGAAAAATAGAAAAACATGATCCTGAACAAATCACATATTTGTCTAGCAGATAAAGAAGGGTCATATGTAACTTAAACCCATTCTTTCAGGAAAATTCATTGCCAGTAAAACTTATCTTAGAACAAAATTACATATTAAAAAAATGCTCTCACAACTAAATTTTAATTTGTGTGAGATAGTAAATTCCAGAAACCCAGGCTCATTTAAAGATTATAGTGCTAGAAAATAAACTTTCTAAAGCATATTAAACTTTAAATCAAGGATTGGCCAACTTGGGTCCATGAGCCAGCTCCCTTCCATTGCAAATGAATTTAATTGGAACACATTCATATTTATATGTTTATATATTAGCTATGATTGCTTTGAGATACAGTAACATAGTCAAAGCATTGTAACAACACCTATGGCCTCCAAAGTTGAAAATATTGACTATACTCAGTCCTTTTTAATTTCTTAACTGTGATAGTTTCCTTTTTAACTCTTTCCTTATATTGTTCTTATCTCTATTTACCCTACAGTTGTGGCTAAGTGTTGAAATTATCAGTTGCAATACTTTAACAAATTAATTTGTCAAATCTGAATCACAAGAATTAAGAGTAATTACTGAGTATCAACCTATAGTATTAATTCCAAGCATACAAGTAATTTCATGGCACAGGCAATTTAAGGAGAGATTAGTGATGTCAAGCTAGCTCCCCAAGTCTTTTTTTTAAAATATCAGAATATATATTGATTTAAATTAGCACACAGGATTTCTATGGGTTTTATGTATACATCACACGGAATGGACCTATTTTGATCATGTAGAACCTTTATTTCTTTCTTATTATTTAAAAGTTTTCCTTTGTGATGTTTTGTAAGTATACCCGCACCATGAAAAGATAAATCCCCAAATTAAGCCCACTGACAATGGGAAATTTGAACTCATAGTCATCTTTTAGGACAGAATAGAATTATTCCTTAGGGTTTCCAAAACTGTAAATCTTTTCAGAAGCACACTGCCCTATCTTTCTTGTCCAGAGCCACTGATGGGTTTTAACTGCCCAACTAAAATTAGTAGCCACTTGACCTACCATATCACTAGGACTCCAGTAAATCTTATGAAAACTTATAATACAGAAAGACTTTCTTATGCATTTGCCAGCAGGTCTGTCATTGACCTGTTTAAAGCAGATATAACGTGTGATATCATATTTACTTTCTTTCTCAATGTTTCCCCTTAAAAAGAGAAAATGAATTTGCAAGACTGCTGGTAAGCTTTCATTTACAGCAATGTAAGCTATATTTATAAAAATAAGAATCAAATAATTGGCTATATAAATCTGTATCAGGAACTGAGACTTATTCTAGTAGTGAACCTGAAAGTGAAACAAGCTGCAATAATTTTCTGCTGAATTGTAATCAAACTTTGTTTATTTTAGACAAAACACCTCTAAGGAATCTATAGAGTAGTTCATTACAAATTGGACCAAAAACCTCTAATAAGCTGCTTAATAAAGACCAAAGTATTTCAAACAGCCCCAAAGCAAACTTGAGAAGCTCTGATCAGTTGTGCATGTCTATTGTCCAATTTAAAATGAGGAATTGTTTTGGATCATGTAGCTATAGACTCAACCATGAAAATGACAGTTTTGCTCAATTGCCCTGAGCAAATGAAGAAATCCCTTGAAAAAATAAAAGATTAAGCAAAAGTGCTAGAAGCAAATTGTTAATAATTGTTATGGGATTGATTGTCTCATAAATGTTTCATTCTATCATATTAACCAGTTCCTCCCAGGAAAGATGCATGCCTCATAAGACGTATTTTATTTGTTTACTGGAACTAGTAAAGACTTAGGATGGAAAGGCAAAATGAATCCCTGTACTCACAGCATCCCAAGGCATCACGTGTTCTACACGTACCTCTTGAATGACCTTGAGATATTCTTCATCTGTTCAAATCATCAGTTTTTCATCTTCATAGAGGAATTATATTACTACTTTGCTACAGGATTGTTTTATTAAATATGTTTTAAACTTTTGCACAGTGCCTGACATACAGAAACTTTTGCCATCAAAATGATTCTAATTCACAGAAACATTATGCAAAACCATAGATTAAATTACACCTACTCTCAATATTGTTATTGTTAGGAGCTGTCAAAATCAGTTCTGACTCATAATAACTCTATGCACAACAGAATGAAACACTATCCGATCCTGTACCCACCTCACAATCATTGATATGCTTGAAACCATTGCTGAGTGTTTCAATATTCAGTATTCTAATCCTGTCTGACAGTGTTCCACTGCTCTTCATAAGGTTACCAGTGACTTCATCAATAGCTTCACATCTAGAAGTAGTCTGTCTCTTCTTCTTCATAGTCTGTCTTAGTTTGGAATCTCAGTTAAAACTTGTCTACCATGGGTGACCCTTCTGGTATTTAAAATATTGGTAACATAGAGTTCAGCATTACAGCAGTAAGCAAGCCACCACAGTATGCCAAAGTGATAAATGTATGGTGTACTCTCAAAATACTTCAACTCTATTTCATCACACCATCGTTCTATTGGAAAATATGTTAAATATGGGGATAAAAGGATATTTTGAATATGAAAAGAATCACAAGATAATCCAGACATAAAAATATGGCTTTATGAAAAGCAGAAGGGCCTAACATTTTAAGAGATACGTAAATGTTAATAGGGAGGCTTTCAGCTTCTGCAAATATTTAAAGCCTCAGAAACCCTATCCAGCATCTTTATGAGTTGGAAGCAACTCAACATTACTTAACAATAACAAGAGTTAATAAACCAAAGATAAAGACTTACTACTGTATATTCATAGGTAACATATTTTAACATAATTTTACTCATTTTATCTTCAATGTATTTTTCCAAGTTGTTGGGTGAAAGGTTATAAAATAAATATCTCCTATAGCTTAAAATGGAATTCTGGTCTGGTGCTGTGGGTTAATGCACTGGACTGTAAAGTTAGTTTTAACCACAAGATTGACAGTTCAAGCTCACCAGTTGCTACTTGGAAACCCTCTATGGGGTCGCTGTGGGTCAGAATTGACTTGACCACACTTAACAACAACAATAGCTTAAAAATAGTAATGTAGAAACTATTATATGAGTAGATGGTACTTAAATGGAATAAAGAGGAGGGTTAATCTTAACTTCAAATATTTTGAAATATTCATGTTGAAAAGTAAGCATTAAAAAAAATCTATGGTAGTCATTTAAAATATTAAATTGTTATATCACTTAATAAAGAATAGAGTTACAAAAGTTTAATAATAGGAATATAATTTGTACTATCTATTTGTTATCATTTTGACTGCTTGTAATAGTTTCCAAATTGCAAACCTTTTCCACCAAAAATAATGAGGAAGAATGTTGTGTAGAAATAATAAAGACATTATTTAAATGCACTAGAACTATTACATATGCAACTAACTTCTCACCCTTTGTCATTTTGGGATACATATTTCAATTATTGTTGTTGTTGTTAAGTGCTGTCGAGTCAGTTCTGACTCATAGAGACCCTGTATAGAGTTTCCAAGGAACAGCTGGTTGAGTTTGAACTGATGACTTTGCGGTTCAAAAGACCTTGCAATTTGGCACATTCTCCTGCAGTGCCACACCAGGACTCCATATTTAATGCACCTCAATCTTCGTGTGCTTTGACCAACACATGAAAACCAGAGGTCTTTGTTTTTGTTTATAAGTACCATCGAGTCAGTTCCTATATAGGGTTTCCCAGGAGTGGCTGATGGGTTTGAACCACTGAACTTAAAGTTAAAAGTCTAGTGCTTATCCTACAACACTACACAAATATCCATTCTAAAAATTATAATTGATTATGCTTGCTTTACAGAAGAAGCCATATCCTCTGGTCTCTTGGACAAAAGGCCCTATTCCTGAAATACTACCCAGTATTAGGACACTAACCAGTTTCATGGAAGGTTCTTGCTTGCATTACAGGAATCACTGCAATAGTTGTGCTATTGTGAGCTACAGAAACCAGGGGACAGAACTTTTTTAACAGAGATATTTTAATTTCCCAATAATTCTATTTAACTGGATTATTTCAAAGCAAAATAATAAATGAAGCTGCGTGTGATTCACTATTTTGTCCATATTCTGCAATGTGCCCAAGATGACAAGGTTAGGGTACATTTGAACATTAACTGCATAGTTGACCCAGTACAGCCAGTTCTTATAGTAAATAAACTAATGACTATTGGTAGGTCAACTCATAAATAGATCATTTTTCTGAGTCTTTTTGCTGTCTTCTTTTACTGATCTCAGTGAGGCTAACTCAGATCATGAAAATTCTTCTGGCAACGTGTGTTCTGATTTTTTCCCAAGGTTCCTATCAGAGGACTGAATATTCTGTGTAGTCTTATCATCGAATGCCTTATCTATGGGGATATATAAAACTTTATGCAGAGGAGAACCACATAATGGAAATTGTTGTGACACTACTGATATCCCAGCATTC
Organism: Chrysochloris asiatica; assembly: GCF_000296735.1. NCBI lineage: Eukaryota > Metazoa > Chordata > Mammalia > Afrosoricida > Chrysochloridae > Chrysochloris > Chrysochloris asiatica. The sequence goes on along the minus strand of NW_006408537.1, from coordinate 17,556,235 downwards.
CTTGTTCTTTAGGATCTGCCATTCTTTATGATTTTAAAGTCTTTTACTTGCAACTAAAATTTTTGTATTCAAAATTGTTCAAGAATGTTAAGCAGCATCTGTTCCCTTATGAAATTTCTTCTGTCTTGTTTCTTCAATAGCTGTAGAGGCTGTTTAGACACAAGAATAACTGTGATCAGATTCTTATTTTAACACCATTTTTTGTTGTGAAGTGCTGTCCAGTTGATCCCGACCCATAGCGACCTTGTATAGGGTTTCCGAGGAGCAGCTGGTGAGCTTGAACCACCGAACTGGCAGTTCAAATGGTTTTGCAGTCTGGTGCATTAACCCAAATCACCACACCAGGGCTTTAACACCATAAAATCCAAAAATCTTTCCTTCTGAAAACTGAAAGCTACTGATACAAAAACAATGTTGTTGCTTTTTTTTCTTGTTATGCATACTGATATTTATAGTCTAATTTCTAAGCAGACAAAATATAAGATAAACTTGCAGTAGACCTAGACATTTCATTTCATATAGTCTCTAAATACGAGGTGTACCAGATGAGAAGGGCTATGTGCTTCCTAAAGAATGTAACTCTCTTTTATTTAATCCATTATAGTTATAGTTACCATGTATGTTTTAAAGTGAAGTAAATAGCACCAGTACAACATTATTCAGATGCTCTATTTGTTTTTTTAATTTTTCCCATTTACTTTCCAAAAGAGATTGAAATTCAGTGGTCTCTGAAATAACTCAGATTTCTAGTAATGCTTTTACTTGTATACTATGAAACATATTCTATGTTAAAGCAGTTTAGCAATAACAACAATAATATGAGTAGAATATTGACAGTACCTTGGGCTACAAAAAGAATAAACAAATCTGTCTTGGAAAAAGTATAGTCAGAATGCCCCTTAAAAGCAAAGATGGTGTGACTTTGTCTCACATGCTTTGGACATGTTTCAGGAGGAGGGGCCAGTCTCTGAAAAAGAATGATGCTTGGTAAAGTAGAGGATCAACAAAAAAGAAGATCTGCAATGAGATAGACTGAAAAAATAGCTGCAACAATAGGCTCAAAGAATTGTGAGGACAGGCAGGACTGAGCAGTGTTTTATTCTGTTGTGCATAAGGTCACGGTGATCAGAGGCAACTTGAGGGCATTTAACAAAAATGATTTCAAAACAATCTCTGTCTCAGTTAAGCTGTCTACCAATAGCAATATATTTGTAGTGCAAATCCATCTTGAGGTACCTGGAAGACAGACCATAGATGTCAACAAGCCTGATCATCTGTTTCTGAGAGATTATTTTCAACATCACTGAAAACTATAGATTTTATTTTAGGCTGTACATATATTCATTATGAGTCTGAGTCTACTTGAGGAAAACTAACACTATGATTTCAAATAAATATATACACACACAGAAATCTAAATAATATGATTTGTGTTGCATAACTAGACCAAATGCTTATACAGTTTTCTTTTTCCAGAAATGATTCTCTATATTCTATTATCATGTGCCTGAATCTCTACTCATTTCTTAGTGTCTGAATCATTACTCTCGTCCATAGTTTTCTTTTCAATCTCTTGCTCTCTCTTTTTTTATTTTTTTGTGGGGTGATGCCTTTTCCATCTTCAGATCCTTTTTATACAAATTTTATCTCTTACCTCAAGTAAATAAGTTTTGTATATTTTGAATAACAATATTGATATTTACCTATGAAGGGTTTTTATACTGTATATCTTCATGTGTTATATTTGGGCTCCCATTATATTGTTATCTTTTACTATTTAATTATTTGTGTTACTCATACACTGCATTTTTAATTACAAAAGAACTTTGTGTTTTGGTTTAATTTTTTATTTTAAATTCTGAGACTGTGACAATACTGGAAATTAGACCTTCCCCCAAAATTAATTTATTGATTAGAAATAGTTTTTAAAGTTAAAATCAAATATAAGTTTCAATATAATATGATCCACATACATTTTCTGACTAGAATAGTTTTATAGACATTCTATTTAATATTTTAGATAGTTGATAACGTGAATCACTAGCTATTACTTTTATTCATCATTTCAGTATTTCACTGAAATCTTTTGAAAACGTCATGATTAAAACTATTTCAGCTTTTGTTCACATTTCTATGAATGATATCCATTGTTGCTCACAGGAATATTTAATATAAAGATGGTTTTATTCAATGAATTAATGGATGAGTCACATTTTCTCATCATAATTCATTTATACAACTTAAATGTAGCATAATAGACACTCAGGGCAAAAGAACTACTTTGATATTAAAATATACAATTTAACCATAAAAATTTAAGTCATCTAGAAATATCTAGAGAGAAAACTACTGCAAAAATTATTTATTTTTATCCAACTCCTGAAAAGTGGTCAGACTATGAATAGTCATATGAAGAATAAACATTTGGGCATACAACTTCAATAAATCAAATGAGAGATATAAAGTAACTAGTAACAACTTCTCCATTTGAATTTCCAAATATGGTTTTATTAAAAAAAAAACTAGATTAAAGAATAGTACTTCAAAATCTATAATATTATAGTTGTAACTAAAAGTAAAAGTGTCATCTAAATATATACAATTCAATATGTCATTAGGAGAGCCTTGGTGGTGATTATTATTATTATTATGAGGTGAATGTAAAATAATAAGCCATTCTTATCATGTTATAACAGCACAACTTAACTCTTACAATATAACTCCCAATTTTCTTCTCCATTAGTATTGGCTTAAAGGTTAAAATAACGTGCTAAAATACAGACCTGCTGATTTAGACATGAGACCTAAGGAGACACCGGGAGACCAGTAGAATAAATGACCTTTAAAGGGTTTAGAAATCTATCTATTCTAAATCTAATTCCCATTTCCAAAAGACAATTTAAGTTATGGGCAAAAGTAGAAATAACAATCTACTGATTTGTTTAGTGATTTTATACTGTTTTCAAATACTATCCATTCAAAGTACTAGAAATTGTTTCTCCTTTTTCATAAGAACGTATTTTAGAGAGATATAGGGTATTTTTTACCTTTTTACTAGTAAATGACTATTTTCTGGAACATTGTGAGTATAAACTTAATGTATCTTGCTAGCATTTTAATTTAAAATTTGGATAAATAAATAAAATGGATTAAAACATATCTGATGCATTATGTCATAACTATGTTCACACAGCATGAAATATTATAAAGATGACTTTTCCAGAAAGACCTCTTTCATATTTACTAATTAAAAGCATCAGGGGAAAAGGGTGCAATTTCCTTAATCAAATCATTCAAGTAATAAATGATAGACTCTGTTACTTAGTCTAGGAGCTAGAAATGGAAACCAAACAAAAAACAAATGTATAATTTTACAACGGTGTAGAATATTTATGGAGTAGATGCTACAGGACATGCTATACCAGGAAATATATATATATATATATATTTAAAGCTAATAGAATGACAATGCAGATGGTTGAATTGGATGCATAAGTGTAACAATCTCAAATTACCAGAAAGTAATTTGTTGTAATTAGTTACACAAGTTCAGCATTTGAGCAGGCAGAGGAGTATAAACAAATAATGGTCCTGTTGGAAGGAAAAGAACAAACATATGTTTAGCATTCACAATGCTGTGTCACAGTATATGTGTTGCTTAGGATTTACAGATATGGTAATTCAAGGAGAGATTTACGTCCGATCCCAACATTACTTGTATATTTTAATATTTAATTTAAATTGATAGCCAAATGCCAAATATTAAATGTTGCCCATGTGGCAAACAAACATAGCAGAAAGCAAGGTTACATTAAACTGCAATAGCTGTATGTATTATGCAATCTCTAGTAGACATTTAAAAAAAACAAGTCATATTCTCGGCTTCTCAGGGGAAACTGAATGTCAGATAACATTTATCTTGCAAAATCCCTTGTTGATGTGTGGCACAGAATGTAAGTTGCTCATTAGTCTTTTATTAGGGTAATCCAGTTCTCTTGCTATGGGGTAGACAACAGGATGCAAGAGTTTAAAAGACATTATTTTTCCAGCACTAATAGACAAACACTTAATACATAATGCACTTAACATACTATGATTTACACAAATTACCCCCTAGTTTTGTTCCCAGCAGACATATTTTGGCATCTCATGGAACCGGAGATTGCAACATCTGTGCTATTACTGAACAAATCTCTTCCTAGAAGTTTTTCTGTAGCAATACCATATGGAGAGAATGTTTTCACATTTCTTTCATTCATTAGACATTACATGAAAAGATCTGTAGAATTATTAACAAAGAAAACAGAATGGAGCCAAACCATTTATAACATCTCTTATCTTTTATTTCCTGGATAATAATGTGAATATACTATTTTTTATTTACATAATTATTGTTTGCAAAAGATAATATAATTTTGTTGTTAAGTGTCCTCAAATTGATTCTGACTCACAGTCACCTTGTATATGGGTTTCTGAGGAGCATCTAGTGAGTTTGAACCTTTGACCTTGCCATTGGAAGTCTAGTGCTTATCCTGCAGTATCACATCAGGACTATGGTATGCATCCACTGAAAATGCAGTATCTAATATAATTTCTATCTGGACCAAGCACTCTCCAATCACTTTACGTGTAGAAATCCTATTAACAAAGGCTAGGTTGAGAGTTCAATGGCTTCATAAAATAAACTCTGGACTGTGAATCACAAGTTCTGCAGTTCCAGCCCACCAACTGCTCAGCGGGAGAAAAATGAGGCTTTCTGTTCCCTTGAATGGACTAGACTCTACTCAATAACAACAACAGCTTGGTTACTACCTTTTGTTGCATTTTACAAATGCAGAAACTGAGATGTAGAAAGATTAAGTAAATAATAAATGGCAGTGGCGATCAGTCAAGTCCATGTTCCTAACCATTATACATTTGTCTCTGACAGGGAATAATTAGGCAATACTTTGGAATGATCTTTTCTGTGAAAATAAAATCAGTAAACTTGTTAACACCATAGATCAGTTTTTAAAATTGTATAATCCAATAGTAAAACTCAATATTTTGCTATAATTTGACTTCAAAGCATTTGATCAGATCCCAGTTTGTCTTAAAATATATGCAGAAACACATATTTTCAAAAAATCTTAGATTATGTTAATATTTACTCATAAAATTTTATTTTAAAAAAACCTCCTGTGGTAACTCAAATTATAAATTCAAATTCTAAAGAGGCTTTACCTAGTGTAGAGTTTGTGCTTAATTTGGTTTATTTTAAATAATGTAATATTTTCCCCATATCTGATAGGATTCTTCAAAAAGAAATTGAAATTATAATCTGCAAAAAATTATATTACCTTCCATTTGGACTTTGAATTGTTTTCCTTTGTATCATAATCCATAAAAGAAAAAAATGGTTCAGATTAAACTTCTGCATTCCATATTATATCCAAGAATCACTGAAACAGTTGTCTGCATTTGAATTTTGTTGCTAAGTCCTGTCGAGTGGATTGTGACTCATAGCAACCCTGTATAGAAAAGCATCTGGTGAGTTCAAACTGCGGATCTTATGGTTCAAAACGACCTTGCAGTCCCAGCGCTTTAACTCACAGCGCCACACCAGGACTCTGATTTCAGGAAACCCTGTACAGGGTCGCTATGTGTCGGAACCTACTCATCAACACTTAACTACGTTAAAGCAAGGTAAAGTAAGCCTCATTTGATGGCACTTATAGCCTAAGTTTTTCAAAGCAAGAATGGTCTGCCCAAACAGTGAAATCCTTGAGGACTCAAGGAGACCCCAGGTGTGCGAAATAGTTTCCAAATGGATTTTGAGAATGTGACCTTTGCAAAATACATCACTAGGCCTACGGAAATCTACTGAATATCAACAAACAACAGCTAGTAGTGTAAAGAGATTGTTTCTTAATAGAGAAGTGATTCAGAAGGGTTTTGTCCAAAGAACGAAAACAATGAACAAAAATATGTGTAGTTGGAAACCAATTTTCCTACAAATTAGTGAAAACAACATTTTAGGGAGCCTAAGAAGTACACTTAAATATATATATTACTAGATTTTAAAGGCTCTCCGGTAGCTTAGTGGTTACTAATCGGGCTACTAAACTCAAGGTCAGCAGTTCGAAACTACTAGCTGATACGCGGGAGAAGGATGAGGCTTTCTGCTCCCGTAAAGATTTACAGCCTCGGAAACCCTGTACAGGGTCGCTATGAGTCAGAACCGACTCCACAGCACATAACCATCACTACCATTACCAGATTTTAAAATGTATATTCCTAAGCTTTTCCAATGTACTTGATTTCAACTAATAGTGACTCTATAGGACAAAATTGTAATCTTTATGGGAGTTGATCATCAAATCTTTTCTCCTGCGGAACAACTGCTGAGTTTGAACTGCAGACCTTTCACTTAGCAGCTAAGCTCTTAACTATTGTGTCACTAAAGCGCCTTAACTTCACCATAGAATTTTAAAATCTCGGAATCAAAGAATCTGCAAATGTAACAAACATACCGAGTGGATTGGAGAGAAGTAGTTCATGTACCACATTTTGAGAGCAGTCTCTTTATGTGTTGAGTTCCAGTTTATATAACTATTTCCTCATTTTGTGGAGTCATTGGTATCTCCGTGGTAGAATATTCACATTTCACCAGGGACCTCAGTTCAATTCCCAGTCTATGTACTTTGTGTACTCAGTGTAGACTTCCATACTACTATTATGCTGGACAGGTTTTAGTGGACTTTCCAGACTAAGACAGACTAAAAAGAAAAGTCTGGTATTCTGCATCTGAAAATCAGCAAGATCATAACAATCCAAACATCAGCCAATCATGTGGAGGTTGCAAGACCCGGTAGCATTTCATTACATTCAGCCTGAGTTGTGCAAAGTCCAGGACTGCAGCAAACTGGTTTTTCCACTTTATTGGTGCACATAAGCTGCAGAATCCACAGTATGTACTACATGTTTTTTTAATGCTTGAAATTAAGCTTATATTTGACTTTGTTGTTGTTGTTAAGTGTGATAGTGCTTGTTCAGAATCATAGTGCTTCTGCATAGGGTTTCTGAGGACTGGCTGGCAGGTTTGAACCACTGACCTTGTGGTTAGCAATCCAGTGCTTATCTTATACAGTGCCACACCATAACTCCATAATTGACTTTGTTGTTGTTGTTGTTAAGTGCCTTCGAGTCATTTCTAACCCATAGCGACCCTGTACAGGGTTTCCAAGGCTGTAAATCTTTACAGGAGCAGAAAGCCTCATCTTTCTCCCGTGGAGTGGCTGGTAAGGTTCGCAGCCCGATTCGTAACCACTATGCTACCAGAGCTCCTTATAATTGACTTTACCACTCATTTATTCTTGGTGGAGTCTTAGTCTGAAGAAGGAGAAAGGGCTTGGAGCCTTGCCATTCTAAAAAAAGTCACAATAACAAGCCAAACATCAAGCAAGTCCATCATTGTTGCTTAATCAGGTAAAGGATCATATGTCTTATGTCCCTTATCTGTGTTAACTTATTTCTGACTTTCTTTCCAGATTTTATATAT
>NW_006408537.1:17532538-17548595 GCF_000296735.1 Chrysochloris asiatica | reverse complement strand
AGTCAAGTAGCCAGTTATAGAATTGTTGATGAAACAGTAGTGAAAAGACAGAGATGCCTGCTGAAAATCAGAGCCTTTTCCAATGTAAACTCAAACTAAACTCTATTTGAACAGTGTGATAGTCTTATTTTAACAAATGCCTATTTTAAGAAAAGTAGTATTCTAAATGACAGGTTTGTGGATTATTACTATTGTTATTATGCAATTTTGATTTTGATAAGCCTCAAAAATAATTGATAATTGAAGAAGAAAGAATAAATAAAAATACTGAGATTTACTTAGAGTCTAGAACAGTTAAATGCCCATTTTGAGCTTTTGCAGACAGTCATTATTAAATTGGCATTGCATTCTTTATTTGTGAAAAATAAACTAGAGGTATGCTTGAAATTAACTGCTAATGTCTAAAAAAAAAGAATGAAAAATACATAAAGCAAGCTCTAATATATTTAAGGTTTCCTAGTGTGGTGCTGTAGAATAAGCACTGGACCCCAAAGTCTTGAACCACAAGACTGGTGGTCTAAACTTAACAGCAGCTACTTGGAAACCCTATATAGGGTCACTATGAGTCAGAATCTACTGGACAGCATTAAATAGCAGCAGTAGTATATTCAAGGAGTCCTGGTGTGGCACTGTAGGATAAACACTAGACTACTAACCACAAGGTGGACGGTTCAAAGCCACCAGCCCCTCCTTGGAAACCCTGTTCAGAGTTTTATACAGAGTCGCTATGACTCACAACTGTTTCTAATTTTCAAATCACCATTCAGCAGCAAATATTTTGTCTGAAAAACACTTTTCAGAAAGAAAAGTGATTTTTCTCTCCACCCCTTTTTATATCTATATATTTTGCCTTAAAGATAATATATATTATAATTGATTATATATAAATATGAGCTTTACATAACATATTTAAATTTATATAAAATTATTAACTTAAGTTTATATTTAAAAAAGAAACTTCCTACCACCTACTTATCCTCACTCTCCCTTTCAGAAATTTTCATCAAATCATGAAAAAACTTCTTAACACTCTGAAATTTTGTCAAACTGTGGCTCAAGGCTGTCTTGGAATAAAGTTAACTGTTGCAAACCATGTAGTGTATAGCCAAGTGATAATATGGGTTTTCCCCAATACGCAGATGTCTTCCAATTAGATAGGAAGGTTGAGCTATAACTATTTAGAATTGATATAAAACATTTGCATTTCCTGATGCAAATTTTATTTATGCTATATCTTCATAATCAAAATCTTGGTGTACCTTTGTTAGAGTCTCATGTTAATTTATATAGATACTGGAACAATGCCTGTGAATTTAATTCATACTTTCATCCACAAGGAACACAGATAGAAAGCATAATCGTTGAGGACTGGACTGCTAATCTAAAATGTTGGCAGTTGAAACCCACATAGCAGCTCTGAGAGAAAGACCTGAGGAATTGCTTCAGTGAAAATTGCAGACTTTAAAGCCCTAGTGGCTAGTTCTAATCTGTCACATGGGTTCATTGTGAGTCAGACTCAACTTGGTGTGCCTCTGTTGGGTGAGCACTGGGACTGTTAACCAAAAGGTTGGCAGCTCAAATTCATCAGTTGCTCTTTGGAAACCCTAAACAAGATCACCATGAGTTAGAAATGACTCGGCAGCACTTAACAACAACAACACCTTATTTGAAATATATCAGAATTGTCAATAACTATTATAGACTGAAAATCACAATTCGTTTGTGGGTTAGAAGGTTTTTTGTTTTGTTTTTCTTTTTGTTTAATTTGCTGCTATTTGACAGAGTTCAAGGATGAAGTGGTGAGTATGGTTAACATTAAATGGTTCAGCATATACAGGGTCACCTAGCTCAAAGTGATTTTCATTCACTTCTGCAACCAAAGGCAAATCAGATCTTAATGTCTCCAACATTGTTCTGATGTTCATGAATCTACAAATAATGGATCATGCTCTATAAACATTTTTTCAAAGATACTAGTTTTGTTTTTTAATGATTTTAACAAATATTTACTGAAATAGTCTTTCATAATCCATTTTAAAATTTATTTGTGATTAAATTCAAGTTTTAAAGAGATAAACAAGAAGCTACAAAACAATAAGCAGTTCTAGGTCAAGTTTTATCATCTTTTCCCTGGATTTTGGCAACATAACCCTGAATTTATTTTCACTATGCCTCTACAGTGACAATAATTAATCTTTAAATGTTGCAAAAGGTAATGTTTTCATGCTTCAGTTTTTTGTTTTTTTTTTGTAGACTCTATAACATCAAAGAGCACAGCCTGACGTATGGATTACAACTCAATGTAAAGAAAACAAAAATCCTCACCACTGGACCAATAAACAGCATTCTTATCAATGGAGAAGAGATTAAGGTTGTCAAGGACTTCATTCTTCTTGGATCAACTATCAACACTCATGGAAGCAGCAGTCAAGAGATCAGACCACGTATTGCATTGGGCAAATCTGCTGCACAGGAAGTTTTTAAAGTGTTGAAGAGCAGAGATGTCAGCTTGAGGACTAAGCCTGACACAAGCCATGGTATTTTCAATAACTTCATATGGATGCGAAAGCTGGACAGTGAATAAGGAAGACCTTAGAAGAATTGATGCCTTTAAGTTGTGGTGTTGGAGGAGAATACTGAAAGTGCCATGGACTGCCAAAAGAACCAATAGATCTGTTTTGGAAGACGTACAGCCAGAGTGCTCCTTGGAGGCCAAGATGGCTAGGCTTCGTCTCTCATACTTTGGACACATTGTCCGGAGAGAACAGTCGCTGGAGAAGGATGTCATTCTGGGTAAGGTGGAGGGTCAGAGAAAAAGAGGAAGCCCCCCAAGGAGATGGATCAGCCAGGTGACATCATTGATGACGTCAAGTGTGGCGGCGGTAGTGAGGTTGGCCCAGGATCGGACATTGTTTCGTTCTGCTGTTCATGGGGTCGCTATGAGTCGTTTCCGACTCGATGGCACCTGACAACAACAACAACATAACATCTAAAAGGTAAAGTAAAATTTCAGGTAGTAGTCACATTCTTCTTTTGTATGTCTCTGTTTACTTCTACAGCCTCATCTCTGAGACCCTTTCCTTCTGTTCTAAGAAAAACCAATTAGCTTCTGTTCCATGAATACATTTTTTTCCCCATACCTCTCTCTTTGCTTTTTATCTTCTTACATCTACTCTTTAGAATATCTTATTTTCAGACTATTTATAATCTCTTTTAAACCACAAATTCAGTTGGATTATCCAAATAGAATGAATCACTCCCTCAAGTAGGTCTCATTATTTCTGTATCTATGTTTTAAAGGGCTTAATGAATTATTACAGGTTGATGTATTTGTATCTTCCCTTATACTGTATAATTACTAATGATAACTACCATGTGATATTTATCTTTATATACTGGACACTGAGTACATTACACTTAGATAATCTGTATTTGCTCAAAGAGGAAAAACAAAGACGGAGGGGAAAGGAAGGGATAAGGAATCAATGAGTCATTCAAGGAATACTTGAAGTGGTCTATTTAGAGAAGGGAAAGACTATGCAACAATTAGAAATATCATGTAAATGTATTTCTAACATCTTATTTAATATTTTATAATATAAAGTACAGTTTTTTACAAGATTATAAAAACAGCTCATCCATCCATCCATTCATCCCTAGATGCAAACATTTCAACATAAATACTTTACTAACTCGAGTGAAGGGGGGAATTACTGCAGATTAAATTTCCCATTGACTTATTTTTATGTCCTTAAATCTTAAGAAAATATTGATCTCCAAGAGTCTCTATTTTTTTCTCTTTCTCTGTATCTATAGTTCTATCATAAAGTTTAACATTTCTATGTTATCAAGTCATTCAATAAGTTTCAACTACCCCTGGATTTTAAATTCAGTAATTAAAACAAATCTAATAACTTTTAGATTAAAAGAAGTATTCACCTCTAAGATTAAACATCCCAGGGTGGTTTACAATAGTTTCCTTTGGTAAGATTTATTTGCTTTTTTCTTAATGATCTATTGTTGAATTGTTTCTAGTTTTAAAAGAAATTTTCCCTTTGTTGAAAGCAGATTTTCTTTTTCTTTTACTTGTTGATCACGTTGTTAGGTGCCATTGAATTGGTACCGACTCATAGCAACCCTATGCACAACAGAATGAAACATTGCCTGGTCCTGGGCCAGTTGTAATCGTTGCTACATTTATGCCCATTGCTGCTGCCACTGTGCCAATCCATCTTACTGAGGGTCTTCCCTGTTTCTCCAATCCTTCATTTTATCAGACATAGTATCCTTCTCCAGGAACTGGTCAATACTGACAATATGTCCAAAGTATGAGAGACAAAATCTGGCCATCCTGGCTTCCAGGGAGCACTCTGGCTATACTTCATTCAACAACAGATTTATTTGCTTTTTGATAGTCCATGGTACTTTTAATATTCTCCAATACCATAACTCAAATGCATCATTTTTTTCTACCGTCTTTATTATTCATTGTCAAACTTTCACATGAATATGAGGTTACTGAAAATATCATGGCTTGGGTCAGGTGCACCTTAGTTCTCAAACTGACAACTTGCTCTTCAACACATTGAAGAGGTCTTGTGCAGTAGATTTGCCTATTGTCATATATCGTTTGATTTCTTGTCATATATCTGTTGCTTTCATAAGTGTTGATGGTTAACTTGAACAAAATGAAGTCTTTGTCAGCTTCAATATTTTCTCCATTCATATGGATGCTATTAATTGGTCTAATGATGAGGATTTCTGTTTTCTTTATATTGAGGTGTAATCTGTACCAAAGGCTATATAGTCTTTGATCTTCATCAATAAGTATATTAAGTCTTCTTCACTTTCACCAAGCAAGGTTGTATCATCTGCATATTTCAAGTAGTTTATGAGTCTTCCTTCTATCCTGATGTCACATTTTTTTTTCATATAATACAGCTTCATGGATTATTTCCTCAGCATACATAGTGAGTATTATGGTGAAATAATACAATCCTGGTATTCTCTACTTTCAGCCAAGATATATCTGACACCAACAATGATATCCCCCTTTTCACATCCTCTTCCAAATCCAGCTGGAACCCCTGGAAGGTCTCTGCATGATTGCAGTCATTTTGGAAGGATTTTTACCAAAATTTTGCTTGTTTGGGATATAAATGATGTAGTCTGATGATTTTACACATACTATTGGGTCACTTCTCTTTAGAATGGACACAAATAAGAATCTCTTCCAGTCAGTTGGCCAGGTAATTGTTTTCCAAATTTCTTGGCATAGATGAGTGAGTCCCTCCAGTGCTGCATCAGTTTCTTGAAAGATTTCAATTTGCATTCCATCAATTCTTGAAACCTTGTTCTTTGTTAATGCTGTCAATGCACCGTGGACTTCTTCCTTCAGTATCATTGATCCTTGTTCATATGCAACCTCTTCAAATGGTTGAACATCAACCTTGTTCTCTTTTTGGTACAGTGACTTTGTATATTCATTCCATCTTCTATGATGCTTTCTTCATTATTCAATTTTTCCCCCATAGAATCCTCCAGTATTTCAAGTCAAGACTTGAATTTTTTCTTCAGTTCTCTTAGCTTCAGGAATGCTGAGCATGTTCTTCCCTTTCAATTTTCTAACTCCATGTCTTTGCACATTTCATTGTAATGTTTGACTTTATCTTCTGGAGCTGCCCTTGGAAATTTTCTGTTCAGCTCTTTTACCTCCTAATTATTCCATAGCGTAGTGGTTACGAATCGGGCTGCGAACCGGAAGGTCAGCAGTTTGAAACTACCAGCTGCTCCGTGGGAGAAAGATGAGGCGATCTGCTCCTGTAAAGATTTACAGCCTCGGAAACCCTATTCAGGGTCGCTGTGGGTCAAAACCGACTCAACGGCACTTAACAACAACAACAACAACAACAATGGTGGAGAACAAGGTTTACATTGTGGGTCTGCTTCTAATTATTGGAAATGTTGTGTTAATGTGTTGATTTTGGTTCTTTCTTCTTTTTTGGATGTGTGCATTTATTGCAATAAATTGTCCTCTCAGGACTGGTTCTGCCATGTGCCAAAGATCTTAGTATGTTGCGTTTTCATTTTCATTTGTTTCTAGAAACTTTGTGAATTCACTTTTTTTAAATTATTTTTATTACCCAGTAGCATTAAAGCAGAGTATTATTCAGTTTCCATTTATTTGACTTTATTTCCTTGGTCTTCCTATTGTTGATTTCTAATTTGATAGCTTTGTGGTCTAAGAAGATGTTTTTTACTATTTTGATGTTTGTAAATTTACAGAGGCTTGTTTTATGTCCTAATGCATGGTCTATTCTGCAGAATGTTCCATGTGCTCTCAAAAAGAATGTGTATTGTGCTGTTGTTGGGTTGATTGCTCTGTACACATCCATGAGGTCAAAGTTGGTTGATTGTGTTGTTTAGGTCCTCTGTGTCTTTCTTGAGTTTCTTTCTGATTGTTCTATCCTTTTTCAAAAGTGGTGTATTAAAATATGCCACTATTATTGTACATTTGTCTATTTCTTCAAATCTATTAGAGTTTGCTTTATTTATTTTGGAGCTCTTTCATTGGGAGCATAAATATTTATTATGGTTATGTCATCTTGCTCAATTGTCCCTTTAATCATGAGATAATGTCCATCTTTATCTATTATAATGGTTTTTGCCTAAAAGTTTATTTTATCACAAATTAGTATTGCCATTCCTGCTCATTTTTAATTGCAATTAGGTTCCTATGACTTTTAGTCAGTTTTTGTCTTTGTGTGTAAGGTGTGTCTCTTACAGACAATATATTGAAGGATGTTGTTTTCTTATCCATTCTGTCATTCTCCATCTCTTAACTGGTGCAAATAATCCGCTGACATTCAGTGTAATTATCAATAGGTATGAATTAATTGCTGTCATTATGTTTGTTTGTTTGTTTTGTGGTGCTGCTGATTTCTTTGTTTTCCATGCCTTCCTGTGCTGAATTCATGTTTTTTGTGTTCTTTCTTGTCAGTTTCTTCATAGTTTTAATGTTTCCATGTACTTCTTGGATTTTCATTTTCTTGGTATGTTGTAAAGTATTAATTTCCTTTAGGTGACCTTATATTCTATCAATTTTCCCCCCCATTTAAAGCAGTAAGTTTTAGCCCATAATCTGTAACCTACCTGACGTTTTCACCACCTGGATCTCTGTTCCTATTTTTTTACTTTCTTTCACATTTTGATTTTTGTTTTTTTTGTTTTTAATAGACTGACCTCCCGGATCCTCTAAATTCGTTGTCTTTGTGTGTGTGTGAATTATGTGGGTTTACATGGGAGAACATCAGTTGTACATTTATCCTATTATATCTCATTTTATTACAATGATTACAATCCCCTCCATGAATCACCAAACAACCAAATGGTATACCCCATAGGCCTGCCCCCTGGACGTCAGCACACAGCCCCTCTTAATCACTGAGTCCAGTGTCCCCCACCACTCCATCTGTCCACATCATCATCTCTGCCTCCATTTCTGATGTCACTGCTTCTCTGGGTAGTGTCCCACACTCTGCTCTTCTCACTTGATAGTCCCAGGAACCTCCGCTCCTGGACTGCAAAATCAATCACTCCCCTCCTTTTGTTACAAAACATCTATCTTTACATTTCCAACCCTCACAGTCAGTCCTGATAGCAATTATTCACTATTGTACCACAAGAGTCTTATCCCCATCTCATTTTATTAGTCCCGTCCCAACAGATTGGAAACCATTCAGTAGAGATCCTATTCCCATCTGGAACTAGGCTCCCTCTTGAAAGCTTGTAAGCCAGTCACTTCTTACCTTTGTATCCCACCTCCCCATTTTGGATAGCCAATGTCTAAGTTGCCCATCCCTGTCAACCCTGTGTACCAAGGGGGTGGGAGTGATCTTCAATGTAAAGATTTGCTCCATAAGTATAGGTAAAGTTCATCAAATTGTAGTGGGTTACTCTTGTTTCCTCTTCTTTCTTCTTCTAGTCAAGTTCTGACCATTCAGCCATTGAAGCCTGGTAAAGTGGGTACTATCTGCAAGTATGGGTGTTCTTGTGCATCTCCCCTCAGTTCGTATCAGCTGGATGCTTCACTCTCCGTTCTAGTCCTCTGTGGCCATGTCACTGCCTCTGGACCCAGGAGTCCCCAGATTCTGCCATATTGCTGGCCAATCAGGTGTCCACCCAAGTTCATAGGAGTCTATTGAATGTGGTCAGACTTAGCTCCCAACTTCATTGCTGTTTTTCTCCATCTTCCCCTTATTGGTGACCAACATGGTCACCAGCCAGACCACATGCCTGCTTATGTATCCACCTTGAGTCTTAGTCTTGAAAGGAGGTTTACTCTGAGGGGACCCAACGATTTGCCATGATGGCTCCCAGGTGAACAGTTTGTTTGTTCTTGTAGTAGTCAATCAGACTGTTGTTATTGTTTTTTATTTTTCCTGTCGGTCTTTCTTTCATGAAGTATTTTCTGTTCTTGTAGCTGTTCCAGGGTAGTCTAACTTGTCCTTTCAAGTGGAAATTTACCACCTCAGACTATTCTGGATGGGCTTCAGGATTCCACTTATGGTCTTACACAATGCAAAGGCTTCACAGGAAGCCTCTTTCACTGGGTAACTTTTAGCCCCCATTAAGGTATTCCAATCAGTTATAGGCTGAAGACAGACTTACAAGCTTTCTATTGTGATATGTCTGGCTATTTCTTTCTCTCCCACTCAAGTGTCTACTTTACAATGGTAGGCAAGGGAAATCAAGGTTCAAAAGACAGCCAAGCATGTTAATATAATTCCCTTCATTTACCCATTCAAACCATGCCTCAATCCCTGTATCCCAGAGCCCTGTTGTTCCAAGGTTCTGCATACATCATCATTTATCCCACTTAGCCCATGAAAACCTGGCTATTTTCCCATCTGCCTTGAACTTCCATTTCCCTCCCCTGTCTTGTGTATTGCCCCCCCACATACACCGGCACCCAACATATCCTATGTATTTTCCCTACCCTGTGCTATATCTTCCCCTCCCTTCCTCCCCTTACTTCATCCCATACATCCCAATGATCAGCAAATATACATACATTTTTTTTCCACTTTATATTTTACAATAATGGTCCTATTCAGTATTTCTCCCAGAATAAAATCCTTAAGGTTCATCCATGTTATGCGGTGGCTTGCAACCTCCTTGTTGTTCTTCAAAGTAGCATAGTATTCCATTGTGTGTATGTACCACAGTTTGTTTATCCATTCTTCAATTGATGGGCACTTAGATTGTCTCCATCTTTTTGCTATGGTAAATAGTGCTGCTATGAACATTGGTGTACATATATCTACTTGTGTTATGGACCATATTTCTTGTGGGTAAATACCAAGTAGAGGAACTGCTAGATCATAAGATATTTCAATTTTCCACCATCTGAGGAAGTGTCATATTGCTTTCCAGAGTGGTTGGATTATTTTACAATCCTACCAGCAATGTAGGAGAGTCCCAGTCCCTCTGCATCCTTGCCAGCATTTACTGCCCTCTTCTTTTTTGATCTTTGCTGTTATTGGTGGTGTGAGATGATATCTCATTGTTGTTTTGATTTGCATCTCTCTAATGGCTAGTGATCATGAATATATCTTCATATGTTTGTTGGATGCCCAGTTCTCCTCCTTGGTGAAGTGCCTGTTCATGTCCTGTACCAATTTTTTAATTGGGTTATTTGTCTTTTTCTTGTAGAGGTGTTATGGTTTCCTATATAATTTAGAAATGAGTTCCTTATCTGATGTGTCATTGCAAAATATTTTTTTCCCATTCTGTGTGCTCCCTTTTTACTCTTTTGGTGAAGTCTTTTGATGCACATAGGTTTTTAATTTTTAGTATGCCCCACTCATCTATTTTGTCTACTTTTGGTTGAATAGTTTTCAAAATGTTTGGTAGTCTATGTATGCCCTAAATTAGAGCCCTCACATTTGTCCCTATTTTTTCTTTAATGACCTTCATAATTTTGGGATTCGCATGTAGGTCATAATGTTTTGCTTTGTTTGTTTTGTTTTGTTTTGATTTTGATGTGCTGTTGGATTCTGTTGGCTAGGATTTTGTTGAGAAAATTTGCATCTATGTTCATGAAGAATATTGGTCTATAATTTTTTTTCTTAGTGATGGTTTTGGTATGAGGGTTATGCTTGCTTCATAAAAAGTTTTAGGAAGTTTTCCAACCTTTTCTATATTCTGTAATAATTTGAGTAGAATGGGTGACAACTCTTCCCTGAATGTTTGGAAGAACTCAACAGTGAAGCCATCTGTGCCTGGACTTCTTTTGGGTGGGAGTCTTTCGATGACCTGATCAATTTCTTATTTTGTTATGGGTTTGTTCAAGTTTTCTACTTCACTCTGTGTAACTTTAAGTAGGTCGTGTTTTCTGAAAATGTATCTATCTCTTCTAAGATTTCGAATTTGTTGGAGTACAACTCCTCATATTATTCTGCTATCTTTTTATTTCATTTGGTTCCATTGTGACATCAGCCATGTGGTTTCTAATGAGTGTTATTTGTGTCTTCTCCCTCGTTTCTTTTGTTAGGTTTGCCAATGGTTTGTCAATTTTATTAATCCTTTCAAAGAACCAGCTTCTTGTTCTGTTGACATTTTCTATAGTTTTTCTGTTTTCCATCTCATTTATTTCTGCTCTTATCTTTATTATTTCTTTTCTTTTGGTGTCTGTAGGTTTCCTCTGTTGGTTAGTTTCTAATTTGACAAGCCAGTCACCTTTTCTGCACAGGTCATGTGCGTGCAACATAGAAACCTCCAGCAGTAGATGGGGTTGTCCACTGGCTCAGGCCCCTCCTCTAGTCACCATTGTAGAGGTGCATAAATAGATATTGAGAAGTTAATGGAGAAATATTGTCTACTATTTTGTCTCTCAAGATCAGTTAGGTGTCTGCGTGTGTACAGTATAATTCTCAAAATAGTTGTGTCCTTTTATGTTGAGGTTTTATAGAGTGTTCATATGGTTTGTCTGTATGGCCAGATCTGTTTTTTTCTTGTTGGGTAGGCAGGCATAAAGGGTCCCGCATAAGTTAACTTTAGGGCTGGGTCCCAGAATCAGATGTCATAAGCAGCAGCCAAAGGATTAGCCCATGGGACTGTATCATGGGAAAACTGTGGGCTCAATATTGGACCCTTCTGTAGGTGTTCACCCACCTGGTCCTGAAGGCATCTGGGCTGGGCAGAGAAAGTGTGACAGGGAAGAGGAGGGGAAAATGTGTAGAATCTACCCACACCTCTTTTGCAAATGGCATTGCACAGGTTTTTAGCATTTTGTCGGTCTGGCTCTGGCCCCGGCAGAGTGACAGCAGAGGCAGTCCCACATCCAGACTGATTCCTAAATCACAATATTTTCCTTTATACAGTGATATTTCCACTGGTGGGTGTGGGAAACTGATACTGCACCTTATGCTTGATCCAGAGCTCTGGAGCTGCTCTAGGAAAGCAGCTTCTCTGCGTTTTCAGCCCCTCCCCCATGGAGCCTGTCCTACCTGACTCTGCTTCTGCTGCCTCCAAAACCGAAAGTCTGAATTCTTTCTTATAGTTTTGTTCTGTTCTGGACTTTTCAATCTGACGACTGAGTTCAGGGTAGTGCTGCCACATATGTCAATCTCTGGTTGTCATCTCTTCTTGATGGTTCTCGGTCCATAGAATTCTCTTTAAGATATTTTCAAGCATAGGATTGGCTTTGGCAAAATCTCTTAGCTTATGTTTATCTTGGAATGTTTTGATTATACAGTCATATTTGATTGACAGCTTTTCTGGGTAGAGGATTCTTGGTTGGCAGTTTTTTTCTTTCAGGGTTTTATATGTGTCTTCCTATTGCCTTCTTGTGTGCATGGTTTCAGCTGAGAGAAGAAAGCATAACCTGATTAGCTTGTCTTTGTATGTAACACTTCTCTTTCCCCTCATTGCTTTCAAATTTTTTTACTTGTCTTTGAATTTGGAGAAGTTGATATTATATGTCTTGGTGATTTTCTTTTGGTGTCTATCCTTCCTGGGGTTCATTGAGCTTCTTGAGTGCTTACTTTTTTGTTTTTCTGGATGTTAGGGAAAGTTTCTTCCAAAAGCTCTTCAACTATTTCCTCTTTGGACTTGTGTGAGTCTTCCTCTTCCGAAATGCCAATAATTCTTTAGTTATTCCTCTTCGTGTTGTCCAACATGAATCTTAGGCTTTCTTCAGATTTTTTTTTTTTTCATTCTTTTTTTTCTACTTGCTTTTCTTTCTTAGCAATATTGAGAGATTTGACTTCCAGCTCGCTAGTTCTGGCTTCTATCTCTTCAATTCTATTCCTTTGCCCTTTCAGTGTATTGTCCATTGCTGATATTTTATCATTAATCATTTGGGCCTCTGTAGGTTTTGAATTGTTTCCAATGCTGCATCTATCTTATTTGCTTGGTCCTGTACTGCTTTTCTGACTTCTTCCTTATTTTCCTCAAAGCCTCTTGGTGTGTTTGGATACATCTCAGTATCATTTTCCTGAATTCCTTCTCTAGCATTTCCAAAGCCTGCTCTCCTTCCAATGTGATGTCTTGGTCTATCATCAGCTCATTTTTCACAATCTATCTTGTTTCTGGACCTGTGCCAATATGGTCAGCTATTTCTTGGGCATCTTCAATAGTTAGCTGTGACCTCAATAATTAGATGAATGTATGTTGATGTTTTATTATGCCTTGTGATTATCTCCAGGTAGATGTGATCAGGAGATGGGATTCCCTTTTCGCTCTACTTATTACTCAACTCAGTAAATGTAGCTGGTGTTGGCTGCCTAAATGGTGTTGTTGTTAGGTGCCATTGAGTTGGTACCGACCCATAGTGACTGTATACACGGCAGAATGAAACACTGCCCAATCCTGGGCCAACCTCACTACTGTTGCCACGCTTGAGTCCATTGATGCTGCCACTTGGCCTATCCATCTTGTTAGGGGTCTTCCTCTTTTTCTCTGACTCTCCACCTTACCAAACATGATATCCTTCTCCAGCGACTGGTCCCTCCTGACAATATGTCCTAGGTAGCCGCTGGTATTGGCTCTTGTCTGGGTGGTGGGATTTTATAGGGTGTGAATGTATCTTGACTATATGACCACAATTGCTGTGTCTTCTTGGGTAATGTAGGGAGAGAAAGAGCCCCCTAAAGGTAAAAACAGAATTAAAAACCAAAACAGCAATAGCAAAAAAACCCAGATTGGACACTATAGTCTAAAAAAAGAAAAAAAAAAAAAAAATCAGTAATACTATATGACCACAATTGCTGTGTCTTCTTGGGTAATGTAGGGAGAGAAAGAGCCCCCTAAAGGTAAAAACAGAATTAAAAACCAAAACAGCAATAGCAAAAAAACCCAGATTGGACACTATAGTCTAAAAAAAGAAAAAAAAAAAAAAATCAGTAATAAAATATGAGTATGACTTTAACATTTCTCTGTCAGCTTCCTGCCTTGAAGGCCACCTGAGAAATTTCAAGATGTCACTGTTGGTCCTTATAACATAACTCAGCATTTAATTTTTGACTTGTTTCCTTTTTAGTCTGTCTTTCTCCCACTCCACAGCCCATGTTCAGGCCTTTTGCCTAGTGATTAACAGATCAGGGCCAGCTGTATCCATTTAGGGTGGCCATTTGATTTTAAGCAGAATTTTCCCCTTCTTAGTAGATCTGTGTGCATGTGTAGTACAACCTTCTGGGGGTGGGGGTTTCCACTCGCTCAGGTACCCCCTCTAGTCACCAGAGTTGAGGTGCACAGACAGTGGAAGATAAAAGAACAGAGGGAAAAAAAAAGTGTGTCCACACACCTTTATGTCTGAGGATGGGTCAGATGTCTGCGATGGGAGTGCTGCTCTGATCCTTCACCCATTCTGCCCCTGACATTCATTTTTATTTTTTCCTTCTTTCTTGTCATCCTAATGACTTTTTTCTTCCTTCCTGTATGATGTCCTTAATGTCATCCCACAACTCTTCTGGTCTTTAGTGTCTAGTGCATCTTGAGATCTCTAAATTCAGGTGGGATTAGTTCAAGGTCATATTTTGGCTCTCATGGACTTATTTTAATTTTCTTCTTCTTCAGCCTGAACGTGCATCTGAGCAATTAATGATCTGTTCCACAGTCTACCCCTGGCCTTCTTTTGGCTGATGATATGAAGCTTTTCCACTGTCCTTCCACAGATGTACTTAATTTGAGATCCATGTATTCCATCTGGTGAGTTATATGTGTGTAGTTGAAAGAATTTTCCTTCAACAGAACTTTATAAAAAGTATTATGAAGAAGTCATTGCCCTTGCAAAATTCTATCATGCAATCTCCAGCATCATTTCTATCCCCAAGACCATATTTTCCAACTACTGATCCTTCCTTTTGGTTTCCAAACTTTGTATTCCAATTTCCAGTAATTATCAATACATCCTGATTATGTGTTTAATCAATTTTAGACTGAAGAAGCTGGCAAAATGCTTCAAATTCATCATAACTGGTTTTAGTGGTTTGTGTGTAAATTTGAATACTCGTGATGTTAAATGGTACTCCTTGTAGTCATGTGGATATTATTGTATCATAGACAGCATTGTACTTCAAGACATATTTTGATATGTCATTTTTGATGATGAATATGATGCCATTCCTACTTAATCTATCATTCCTGGCATAGTAAACAAATGATTGTCAGATTCAAAATGTCCAATGCAAGTCTATTTCAGCTCACTAATGCCTAGGATATGGAAGTTTATGTGTTCTATTTCATTTTTGATAAATTCCAATTTTCCTAGATTCATACTTCATACATTCCATGTTCTGATTACTAATGGATGTTTAGCACAGTTTCTCTTCATTTTGAAATGTGTCCCATCAGCAAATATAGGTTCTGAGGACTTTACTCCATTCCTGTGATTACAGATAACTGTACTTTGAGGAGACTGCTCTTCCCCAGTCATATTTTCCCCAGTGCCTCCCAACCTGAGTAACTCACCTATTGGCATTATATCTGGAAATATTCTGGTGCTCTTCATCATGTTTCAAAAATCAATATTCTGGTGCTAAGAGTGTTTTACAAGGAGCACTGTTAGTATCGTGATTACAAGTTGGGCTGCTAACTTCATGGTCAGTAGTTCGAAACTACCAACAGTTCCATGGGAGAAAGATGAGGCTTTCTGCTCCCATAAAGATTTACAGCCTCAGAAAACTTATGCAGGGTTGCTATGAGTCAGAACTGACTCCATGGCACACCACCACCACCAACAAAAGTGTTCCACTGTTATTCATAAGACTTTTGGTAACTAAACTTCTGGAAGTAATCTGTCTCTCCTTCTTACTAGTCTGTCTTCCTCTGGAAGCTCAACTGAAACCTCTCTACCATGGTGACCCTGCTGGTATTTAAAATACCTGTGGTATAGCTTCCAGCATCCCAGCAACACTCAAGTCACCACAGTATGACAAACTGATAAGAGTGGTGGTTGTTGTTCATATATGCACATAAAAATTTGATTTTTCATTTCATCTGCTCCCATTATCAAGTTCTTATCACCTCATCACACATTTCAAAGAATGAGTGTTTATACAGGGAAATCATAGTACAAAACAAGTCAGATATTTTGGTTCTATTATCTTTTAGTTTTCAGACTTAGATCATTTCCTCACTAATATTGACTCTTATAGTCCTAATACTTCCTCATCTTCTCTCTGTCATGATTATTTGAACATGTGTATGATGCACCCTAGCTCATTTTCCTGTCTTCTTCTTGCTGAACATATTCCAGTGACTATTACACTTATTTATATATAACCTCTGAATATAGACATTTACCCCTTTTCTGACCAGCTCTTAACTTTTCCCCTTGTTTCTAATATTTAATCTATTCTTGACTCACTTTCATTACATCAAGAGATCAGACGGCGTATTGCACTGGGCAAATCTGCTGCACAGGAACTTTTTAAAGTATTGAAGAGCAGAGATGTCAGCTTGAGGACTAGGAAGCGCCTGACCCAGGCCATTGTGTTTTCAATAGCCTCATATGGATGCGAAAGCTGGACAGTGAATAAAGAGGATCGTAGAA
>NW_006408537.1:17531053-17532173 GCF_000296735.1 Chrysochloris asiatica | reverse complement strand
AACATTGTTTCGTTCTGCTGTGCATGGAGTCGCTATGAGTCGGTTCCGACTCGATGGCACCTGACAACAACAACAACATATATGTTTCATAATTTTTTATAGCTCTACATTCCTTCTGTTTGTTCTTTTCTTGAACACTGGAATCTGGTTATTACCTGGCTCAAACCTCTTCCTGATATTGAAGTAGGATTAGTGTTGAGCTAGGAATATTAGATTGTAATAAGGTCATGGGGCCTTTATTCCCAAGCCTGCTTTCTGTTAAAATTAGAGAGAAGTTCCTGAATCTCTTAGAAAAGAAGCCAGCTGGCCACTCAGACATTAATTAGGGAGTGGCAATTTTATGTTGACTCATTCAAAACAGACATGCAAATTCATAAACTCAATGAACCCAGAGTTAAATAGGTTCAGTAGAACTGACTCATTAACCAAATACATAAGTGATAAATGCACAGACCAGAACAATTTATGACATTACAGTAAGAAATATAATAAAAAAAACTTTTATGTGTGTCTCAACAGGTTTTGTCCTGATGGGAAGGAAAAAGGTTATCAGACCTAAGAACTGTAGATGCAGGACAAGGGAAATTAATTGAATAATCTTGATAATAATTGTTCCCAAGTTGCCATTGTCAAATGTGCCCATCTGTTTTATAGATATACATAGCACAATTTTCTGTCAAATGACAAAGTTTCTGCCTCTTTCAGAAACAGAAACACACTGATACTTTCTAGATTATACAAATACTAACTCTATTAACAAAGACCTTTTGCAATAGAATTGACTAAATTTTACTTTTTACCTAAATATTTTTTCCCTAACATTATACCTATGTCACTATAATTGGATTCATGGTGTAGTGCTATAGGATCAGCGCTGGACTTTTAACCACAAGATTGGCAATCAAACCCACCAGCTACTCCTCAGAAGCACTATAAATGATCCATTGGAACCAACTCAACAGTACTTAGCAACAAAAATACTATTATTATGTTAGCTATTTTAATGGGTGTGAAGTGGCATCCATTACAGCTTTAAGGAGCTCTGGTAGCTAGTGGTTACGAATCGGGCTGCGAACCTTAAGGTCAGCGGTTCGAAACTACCAGCTGCTCCGCGGGAGAA
>NW_006408537.1:17527589-17530953 GCF_000296735.1 Chrysochloris asiatica | reverse complement strand
GGGAGAAAGATGAGGCTTTCTACTCCCGTAAGGATTTACACCCTCGGAAACCCTGTACAGGGTCGCTATGGGTCGGAACCGACTCGACGGCACTTAACAAACAAACAATAATTAAATATGGACATCTTACTGCCATACTTACATCTTCTTTTATAGATTGTTGCATTTTCTGCTTAATTAGGTTACTAGACATTTCATATTCAGGATACAGTACTAATTGCCATTGAGTCAATTTCAACTCAGGGCAATTCTTTATATATGGGACAGAGAACTGTGCTCTATATCCTTTTTAATGTCTGAATTTTGGGGAGTAGTTTGTCAGGTTTGTTTTTTTTTTTTTTTTGCCATGTGTTTGGGTGGAATTGACTCTACAATCTCTGGATTAGCAGTTAAGTTCTCAGACCATTTGCCCCATCAATGAACTCCACATTGGGATGCAAGTCCTATAGTTGATTTATATGTTACACATTTTTCCCGGTCTTGGAATGGTTTGTTAACTATTTTCCTCATGGTGATCATTTGTAGAGTAAAAATATCTCATTTCTCTGCAGTCATTTGATGGGGAAGTAGAGCCAATCTAATCATTAGCTGAACCGGATCTGGACTTTTATGCAATTTTAGTTAGATGCAAGTCACCAGTGACTTCAAATGTTTTGAGACTATTATTAGAAATTTCCTTCAACAGAATTTAGAATCTGAGTGCAAACTGGATTATGAAGAGTCTTACATATTTTTCAACACTTGGCGGTCAGTTTGTCCTAATGTTATGTCTTGTGTATTGCTATGATGCTAGAAACTATGCCACCCTTATTTCAAATATCAACAAGGTCATCCATAAAGAACAGCTTTTAGTGGAGCTACAGGACTAAGCCAAACTAATAATAGGCACCTGGTGATCTGACTCCAAAAATCTTATGGATCGCAGAATATCATGTGAGACCTCAACCTATTTACTTTGGTGACATCACTATGAGGGATTGTTCACAGGACGGAGACATTATGTTTGTTAAAATGGAAGGCCATTGAATGACTTCAGTGACGTGACTGACGAAATGGCTACAATGGACCCAAACATACCAATAATAATAACCATGGTATAGGACCAGACATCACATGAGGGCAAAATCACGTCATTCTCTTACACATAAGTTTGCTATATTGTTGTGGCTGCTGTTCTTACTCATAGTGACCCTATATAGGATTTCCAAGGCTATGAATTATTGCAGGAACAGAAAGTCTCATCTTTCTCTGCAAGGTTGCTATGAATCAGAACTAATTCAATGACAACCAACAAAAAGAACTTAGAGTTCACTTGCCAGCAACTTAAACCAGGGAAGAGCTCTCTGTTTTTCATCTAGAAAACCAAGTCTGTTGGTCACTAGAACATGTATTTTATTTTTCAGTCCAGTCTAGTCTGACTTTGTTCCAGGGAAGATTTCTCTATGCACTGCTGTCCTTCTCCCATGCTGTCCTCCTCCCAAAGAATGAGGGCAATAGCTGT
Source organism: Chrysochloris asiatica (assembly GCF_000296735.1). Classification (NCBI taxonomy): domain Eukaryota; kingdom Metazoa; phylum Chordata; class Mammalia; order Afrosoricida; family Chrysochloridae; genus Chrysochloris; species Chrysochloris asiatica. The sequence continues at coordinate 17,529,452 of NW_006408537.1, read as the reverse complement.
GCACGTTGTTAAAGTCACGTATATATTTGAGTGAGTGCTCTCAGCTTTTCCAACGTAGCCCACCCTTTGTCCTAGCATGGCCATGAGCCCAGTTTATGCCTATAGGAAAGGACTGCCATGGATGTAGACTCACCGTGTACCCAGTTCTCCTCAAAAATTTAAACCACCAGGCCACCCACACATGGACTGTTGTAAGTTTGTTGAAGTAACACTGTCTAATCTTATTTTCCTTTATGGAACTTGCCTCTTCTTATAACCATTCAGCCAAGGATGAAAGATTACATGGGATCTTCTCTATTAAAAATGGCATGTCACATTTTAAAAAATTAAGTACATTTAGATATCCTTGCAAACTCAGCTACTTTTTGGTTAAAAAACAAAGACAAAAACCACAAAACTATGATGTTGAGGCTTACCCACTTTGTTCATATTGTTAAAATGGAATTGATGAACTATTGAAACTTTTTGCATACTAACCAAAGACAAAAGTCTTATTTCCTTTCCATACCTGTGGTGCCAAAGGCTAAGCACTCGACTTCAAGGTTGCTTTGAACCACAAGATTGGAAGCTCAAACTCACTAGCTGCTCCTCTGAAACCCTATAGAGGGTCACTATAAGTCAGAATGGATTCAACAGCACTTAATAACAAAAGCAACAACAATCTGTTTATTATAAGCCAAAAATCATAGTGAGGACTACAAAATTAGAAAATATATACATTTCTTCAGTTTACAAGGCATCTTTTCAATTGAATCAATATTGTAATTATATGTTTATAAATTCTGGCAAAACCTGTCTTTATTTAAGAACAGATATTCAAATAAGATTTACAAGTTGAATTCACATAAGTTAATAAGAGGATGTCATTACAATATCAACCAAAATAGCCATTTATCTATTATCCTGTTGAGACCTTTCTGAAAACTTGTCTATGTTGTTGTTGTTGTTATGTGCCATGGAGTCGATTCCGACTCATAGCTACCCTGTATAGGGTTTCCGAGGCTGTAAATCTTTATGGGAACAGAAAGCCTCTTCTTTCTCCCCCCTTGGAACAGCTGGTAGTTTCGAACTGCTGACCTTGTGGTTCGCAGGCCAATTTGTAATCACTATGCTACCAGAGTCTATAGCAATACCTTTTGTCATGCAAGAAGAAAAGATAAACAGCCATGAATGCAATACCTAATGGCATATTACTGGATCACTTTAGAGTTTGCCAAGAACTTTCATAATCAGCTTTTTATTTTTCTGTCTGAAACAACAAAAGGGACATATTAATATATTAATTTTACTGTGGAGAAAGTATGGCATAGTCAGGCTAAATGGCTTTTCCAAGGTCATAGTTATAAATAAAATAACTTTCTTTAGACAGCCAAGTGAGGAATAGATGAAGGGAATTTAAGAAAAACTGCAATGTTCAATAGCTCCACACATGTTTAGTTTGTTTAAAAAACACTTATAAAATAATTTTTTTATAAAAAAATTTATAAAAATAAATGAAAGTGTTTAAATTAGTAGTTTGCATTCAGCTATCAGTCAGCAAGGAGTCCTGTTGTGACACTGTGGGATAAAGCATTGGGTCACAAAGTTGGATTGAATCATAAGGTCAGCAGTTAAAATTCACCAGCTGCTTCTTTGAAACCTGTGCAGGGTTGCTATGTGTTGGAATTGACTCTATGGGACTTAACAACAACAACAACAATCAGTCAGCAAACTTGCCTAATGACTTTAATGTATGTATATAATTATGTACTGTGTTAGCAGAAAAAATTTGCTGGGGACAGCATATGCAGACTCTGGGTTGATCAGTGGCAGCCCCATTAAACCACCTCTGAATATAATCAGTTTAACCCAGATGCTCTCCTT
>NW_006408537.1:17525182-17527193 GCF_000296735.1 Chrysochloris asiatica | reverse complement strand
ATGTTTGCAGATCTGTCTACCTGCCAGCTTGCATCATATCTGTGTGTCTGTCTTTTTTGTATATATTTCATCTCTCTCTTTCTCTATCACTTTCCCTGCCAGATCTCCCTTCTTCGTGACACCCACACTTCCTTGTCGAGGCAGGACCCCGACAAAGGACCTCGACAAAAATTAAGGGAAGTATTTGGACACTTTTCCTGAATAGCTTTTTGACTTTCACAATTAGAGCTATTTAATCTCTTCCTACCTAATAAACCCCACCCCTGCAATAAGGAAGAATAACTGAAATAACCATAAAAAGCTCTCAAGACTATGATGGTGGATTTGACTAATTTGAGGCATTTGAATGTTCAAGAACCACGACTAAAGTATATAATGGTTTTTTTAGCAAGTGAATGTATTCTTATTTCAATTATGTTCAGTATAATGATCTTTTTAAATATTTGTCACAGCTAGTTTACATGAAATATAGTTTTTTTTATATCTATTTTTGAAAAGATGTCATTTCATTAAAAGAAGACACAAAAAAACACATTGTCTAGTTGTTGTTATTGTTGTTGTTAAGTGCCATTAAGTTAGTAGCAACTCATAGTGACCTTATGCGCAACAGAATGAAACGCCGCCCAGTCCTGGGCCAACCTCATAATTGTTGCCACGTTTGAACCCATTGATGCTGCCACTTTGCCAATCCATCTCACTGGGAGTCTTCCTCTTTTTCTCTGACCCTCCACCTTACTAAATATGATATCCTTCTCCAGGGACTGGTCCCTCCTGAAAATATGTCTGAAGTAAGAAAAAGAAAGTTGGGTCATGCTGGCCTCCAGGGAGCACTCCAGTAATATACTCAAAATACAGATGAAATATTCCCAATAAGAAAAGCAAGCAATTATATATTATTTTCAAATACTATAATAATTAACAAACATATTACCTAATTTTATTCTCAGATAAACCTATAAGGAAGGGACTTGTATTACTATTTAGGCTCCAGAGTTAAAAATGATTGCCCAAAGTGATAAACCACCATTGTCATGAAGTTGATTCTGAATTATGGCAACCTCATTTGTGTCAAAGAAAAAGTGTGCCCCAAAGAGTTTTCAATGATTGAGTTCTTAGAAGTAGAAATTCTGATACAACTTGCATGAGTTGGGTCCTGGACATTGGCATTTTTTTCACTCCACAGGTGCTTTAATTTTAATGCACAATCAGAGAAGAGAACTACTGTGTAAGAGTCAGAAGATAAAATCAAACTTATGTTTTCTAATTGATTGGAAGAGTATTCGTGCCTATTCCAAAGACAGATGACTCAATGGTATGTGGAAATCATCGGACAATCTCTTTGATACCTCATGCAAGTAAAGCTTTACTAAAGGTAATACAGAAATGACTGTAAGCATACATTGACAGAGAACTTCCAGAGGTTCAAATTGGGTTCAGAAGAGGCCATGGATGAGGGATACCATTGCTGATGTCCAATTGATCTTGGCTGAATGCAAAGAATACCAGAAAAATATATAAAAATATAACTTTATATGTTTTTATATATTTACCTGTGCTGTATTTACTACACAAAGGCTTTTGACTGTGTAGAGCATAACAAGCTATGGACAACATTGCAAAATATAAGTACTCCAGAACGCTTAATTTGTTCATAAGGAATTTGTAAATGGATCAAGAGGCAGTTGTTCAAACAGAACACAGGAACACGAAATGGTTTAAAATTAAGAAAGGTGAGCAACAGGGTATATATTGTTTCACTATATTTATTCAACCTGCATGCTGAGCAAATAATCCGAGAAGCTGGGTTATATGAAGATAACGTGGAGTCAGGATTGGAGGAAGTCTCATTAACAACCTGTGATGTGCAGATGATACAAACTTGCTCGCTGAAAATGAAGAGGACTTAATAGCAATGAAGATCAAAGAGCACAGCCTTAGGTATGGATTACATCTCAATGTCAAGAAAACAAAAATCCTCACCACTGGACCAATAAACAACATTCTTATCAAC
>NW_006408537.1:17508570-17524291 GCF_000296735.1 Chrysochloris asiatica | reverse complement strand
TGGACCACGTGGTTGTTTGAATCCCAAGGTCCATGGTTCAAACTTATCAGCTGCTCCTTGCAAACCCTATGCAGGGTTACTGTGAGTCAGAACCAACTTGAAAGCATTTAACAACAACAATATATAATAATTTATTATTGTATATTAGAAAGCTTTTGTCATTTCAACATTGTACACATAGGCACTCTGTGATATTAATTGTATTCATCATGCTGTCCACTCATCAGCACTATCCACTTCCACATTTTCCCCATCACCCTTAACACTTGGGGCCACCATGGCCTGAAATTGGTGAGATGACAACTAGGTAGCAACTGGCATAAAATGATGAAGTGAAGCAGGTAAATAGAAAATTTCAAAGGGTATCTCATGAAGACCAAGTCTAGTATGGTAATGAAATGTGTGAAGACCTGGAGTTAGAAAACCCAAATGTAAGAACATACTCTGCAATTTTTAAGCTGAAATAAATGAAAAAAAAGATTCAAGACTTGATTTGCAATACTAAAAGCTTGCAAAATATTAAGTGACACAAGAAGATGGAAGAAATACAGAGATGGTATACCAAAAAGAATTGGTGAATGCGCAACCATTTCAAGAGGTCTTGTATGATCAGGAACTGATGGTACTGAAGAAGAAGTCCAAGCTGCACTGGAAGCACTGGTGAAGAACAAGGCTCCCAGAGTAAATAAAATACTAATTGGAATCTCTCAACAAACTGATGCAGCATTGGAGGCATTTGCCCATCTATGCCAAGAAACTTGAAGGACAGCTACTTGGGCAAATGATTGTAAGATATCCTTATTTGTGCTCATTCCAAAGAAAGGTGTCCTGAGGAAATGTGGAAATCATCAAACAGTATTATTAATAACATATGCAGACAAACTTTCCCTGAAAATAATTTTTTAAAACTGCTACAAAAGTATATCTAAAGGGAACTGCCAGAAATTCATCAAAATTCAGGAGAGGACATAGACAAAGCGGAGAATACCAAAAAGATGTCTACTTGTTCTTTACTGATTATTTAAAAACATTTGACTGTGTGGATCATAAAAACTATGGATAACATTACAAAGAATGGGAATTTCAGAGCACATAATTGTTTTCATGAGGAACCTGTACATAAAGAAAAGTCAGTTGGTCAAACAAAACAAGGGAATACAGAATGTTTTAAAATCAGGAGAGGTATATGCCAGGGTTATATCATTTCAGCATACATATCCAATCTGTATATCAAGTAAATAATCCAAGAAGCTGTATTATATGAAGAAGAATGTAGCATCAGGATTGTAGGAAGACCCATTAAGAACTAAATACATGCAGATAACACAGCCTTGCTTACTGGAAGCAAAGGGGACTTGAAATATTGATGAAGATCAACAACTACAACCTTAATTATGGATTGTACTTCAATGATTTAAAAATGAAAATACTCACAACTAAACCAATAATATAATGATAACTGGAGAAAAGATTAAAGCTGTCAAAGTTTTCATTTTTCTTTGATTCACAATCAACACTCATGGGAACTGCAGTCAAGAAAACAAAACATGTATGGCATTAGGCAAATCAGTTGTAGAAGTCTTCTTTAAAGTGTTAAAGAGCAAAGAAGTCACTTTGAGGACTCAGTTGCATCTGACCCATGCCATGGTATTTTTACTTGCCTCATTTGTATGAGAAAGCTGAACAATGAATAAGGAAGACCTGAAAAGAATTAATGCATTTGAATTATGGTGTTGGCAAAGAATATTAAATATATACCATGGACTGCCAAAGCAGTTACAAATCAATTTTGAAAGAATTACAACAGGATTGCTCCTTGGAAGTGATGATAATGAGACTTGTCTCTCATAATTTGAACATGTTTTTAGGAGTGACCAGTTTCTTGAGAAGGTGGAGAAGGGTATCATGTTTGGTAAGCTAAAGGGTCAAGGAAAATGAAGAAGACATTCAAGATAAATTGACACAGTGGCAACTATGGGTTCAGTGTGATGAAAATTGTGAAAATGGCACAGGACAGAGCAATGTTTACTTTTGTTGTTCATAGAGTCGATATCAATCTGAACTGACTCAACTGCAGTTAACAAAAACAACAAATAGTGACCGTAACACAAACTCAGTATCCCCTAAGTAATAACTCCTTTGTAGTCCTCCCTGGCAACCACTAGAAAATGTAAGTCTCAATAAATTTGCCTATTTCTCTATATGACAGAATGATAACTTTCATTTTATTTGGTTCTAGAACTTTTTCCCCCCCAAGAGAGAATGAATATGATTTTGAATACTTTTGGATACCTTTGCCTATATATAAAAAAATACTTTTTGATAATTATTATTTTCTTGATTTCAAATATTTTGAACTACAGAGTAAATGAGAAAAAAGTACACCTTTGGAGAAATTATACTGGAAGAATTAAATCACATTGAAATGTAATAAGAAATCATGTTAAGGACTAAAGAGTAGTTTCTTGGAAATTGCCCAACATTCACTGGAAGGAAAACCTTCTTTTGGCCAAAACTCATCATTGTGTGACATCTGATGGAAAAGCTATTTCTAAACAATTGGTTACTAAATATGTATTAAACTTTCGCATAAAATATCACTGTCATTCTGAAACATATTTAATATCTTTTTTGGATGCACAACTTGAATTGCTTTAAAAAATAAAATAAAACAAACAAACCCACTACTACTGAATCAATCCCAACTCATATTGATCTGATAGGACAAAGTAGAACTGCCCCATGAGGTTTCTGAGGCTGTAAATCCTTGTGGAAGCAAACTGCTTTATTGTTCTCTGAGGTGAGACTGTTAGGTTCAAACCACAAACCTTTAGGTTAGCTACCCAATGTTTAACCTACTCAGTTACCAGAGCTCCTCTGAATTGCTTGTTGTTATTAAGTACTGTCAAGTCAGTTTGACCTCATAGAATCCCCATGTAGGGTTTCCATGGAGGGACTGGTGGGTTTGAACTGCCAAGCTTTTGGTTATCAGTCTCGTGTTTATCCTACATTGTCATACCAGGATTTACATTGGTTCTGATAGCATGGACCTGCTGACCTAAACAAAATGAAATCAGTTTAGTCATTCATTCTTGAAGTTAGTTAAGGATTGGCAAAGCTAAAATGTTTAAGAAGGATTTTTACCTCTTTGCTTTCCTTTCCCAGAAGCTAAAATGTTTAAGAAGGTTTTTTACTTGTTTGTTCCCCTATCCCAGAAGAGAAGAGCATTGCCAGATAGTTACCTTTTCCCGAAAGAAGGAATGTTTGAGAAGGACATTGCCTGATGGTTCCTTCCCCCCACCAAAAAAAGATGCTATCTTGATATTAAAATAGATTACATGTACATGGAAATGTAACTTACTCTATATATAATGAATGTGCCTGCTCTTCATAATGAACAGGATGATCTTGAGAAGCTATTCTCACCATCCTCCAGACTGCTGGCTTTCTGTTAATAAAGCTTGCATTGGGTCTCTCCCAGTCTCTATGATTGAGTACAGTGACAGGCGGCAAACCCTCGTTTCGGTTTGGCAACACTTCAAGTAATTGCACCAATTTGAATTGACAGAACTAAGTCCATTGCAGATTCGCTTGATTTCTAGATCCACTGCCATGCTAGCATTTCTAAAAGTCTGTTTATGGAAAACCATTTGTGTGGGAAGTTAATACAGTTTCTTGAATTTTGACATAAAATATATATTTCAAACTGTACTTGTCATTTTACTACTTTAAAAATTCTCAATATTTTAACATAGTCATGGTTAAGTTCCACAATAGAAATTTAAGCAATGTTCTAGAGTATGAAATTCTCCTTTTTAGTGTGTGTGTATCAGTTTTCAACATTTTTCACTGTTTTGTTTTTCCTGTTTTCATGGAATACAATTTTTCGTTGTTGTTGTTTTTCCTTTTTTTTATGGAATAATCAGCTAAAATCTTGTAAAAGACAGCTTTGAAAATGTTTCCTTTTACAAGCTTTCTGAGGAAAAAGAAATCCTCAGGCTTACCATTCCTTAAACAGATTGGCCAAGTCTATAGCCACAATTGACAGTCTGTCCTATTCATGAGTTTTTTCATCCATCTCCTCCTCCTATGATTAGCTGTACACCATAATCTTATAGTAATTTTTTAATGCTCTTGAATTTTACTTTAACTATTGATATTTCCTTCTCCTAGTAACTCATGCAAAGCCAAGGAAAAACTTGAGATAACTCTACATTCTTTTTGTACAAACTGCTCACTGCTATGTTCTATGTGACAGATTACTGTCTACTTATCCCTCTACTTACCACTCTCTCAAAAACTTTGAAAGATACTTGAGATGTAGTAATTAATATATGTATGTATATGTATATATAATGCAATATCCAACCTATTTATAATGAAGGAATAAGTGTGTAAGCAATAGACTCATCAAAAGACAATGATAATATAGGACATCAGTTTTGCCTAATATGAGTAAGCCCAAGACAAGAGCAATTCAAATAGATGGAGGACTGGGGAAGGAATCACAGAAGATAAAATAGCTCAAAATATACCTTGAAATGTGAGGCAGAATGCTTTGTTACGTGCATTGGAAACTGGGTCGAAGAAAGAAAATAGGAAAGAGAAAGGGTAGACAGAGGGAAGTTTTGATTATAATTTAAATGTGACATGGAAATATACAGAGGTGTGCGACAGGGTTTTATTCTTTCACCATATTTATTCAAACTGTATGCTGAGCAAATATTCTAAAATGCTAGGTTATATGAAGAAAAACTTGACATTAAGATTGGAGGAAGACTTATTAACAACCTATGACATGCAGATGATGCAGCCTTGCTTGCTTAAAATGAAGAGGACTTAAAATACTTTGAAGATCAAAGATCATAGCTTTCAGTATGGATTGCATCTCAATCTAAAGAAAACAAAAATCCTCACCATTGGATCAATAAACAGCATTCTTATCAATGGAGAAAAGATTGAGGTTGTGAAAGACTTCATTTTTCTAGGATCACCCATCAACACTCATGGAAGCAGCATTCAAGAAATCAAATGATGTATTGCATTAGGCAAATCTGCTGCACAAGACCTTTTTAAAGTGTTGAAGAGCAAAGATGTCAGCTTGAGGACTAAGGTGCACCTGACCTAAGCCATGATATTTTCAATAACCTCATAGGCATGCAAAAGCTGGACAGTAAATAAGGAAGACTGTAGAAGAATTAATGTATTTGAGTTATGGTGTTGGAGTATTGAAAGTACCATGAGCTACCAAAAGAACAAACAGATCTGTGATGGAAAAAGTATAGCCAGAGTGCTCCTTGGTAGCCAGGATGACCAGACTTGGTCTCTCATACTTCAGACATATTGTCAGGAGGGACCAGTCACTGGAGAAGGATATCATGTTTGGTAAGGAGAAGGGTCAGAGAAAAAGCGGAATACCTCCAATGAGATGAATTGGCAAAGTGGCAGCATCAATGGGCTCAAGTGTAGCGATTGTGAGGTTGGCCCAGGACTGGGTAATATTTCGTTCTGTTGTGCATAGGATCAGTACGATTCCATGGCACCTAACAACAACAACAAAGAATAAATCATGAAAGGTCTTATAATGCTGAGCTCTGAGATTTCTGTTTGTCTTACATTCCTTCCCCTTTCTTTCATTGGATAACAGCACCATTTATGTTGTTCACTTTTTAAAGATTTCTCTTCTTCTCTGAGTGGGTCTATTGGTGATGTTAATTATATAGTGCTATCTATGAGTCAGAACCAACTTGACAGCACTTAACAATGACAACAACATCCCTATCCAGAAAATAAAACCATATAAACCCATTTACGTATCAGTTATTTTGTAAATACATTATATATTTTTTCAATTATTGAAAAATATAAATATTCATTATTAGATACAACTGCAGACATGACCCCAGGTATGGTGCATACTGCTGTCATTGAAGACAGCATGTTTCTTTTTATTATAATAACTATTATAATACATAACTATAAAAACAATTAGGATCATTACTTGCAGTAACTTGAATTTATATTATATTTATTTAACTTGGAATTAATAGAATCCAGAAAAATTCATCATGCAAAGAAACCTCAGTTTCATTTTGAGAATATCAAGCTAGTCATGTATTTGAAATTAACAGAGATTTACAAGGTCAGAGCTATCTTTTAGACAGTAATTTCCTGTCTGTGTATAGGATGGGTTAGGCGAAAATGCATTTAGTGGTAAGGAATCTTTAAATCTGGAGTGGTAATGCTCCTGGAATGTGACAAGAAAAATTAACATTATATCATGAAGCAATAATTTAAAAACTGATAGGTGGTCAAGTAAGAGTGTGAGTTACACCCATGTAAAACCCTTCAATGATTTTCCATTATAATCCTGACATATTCAAAATTCCTTAGCATAAAACGTCTTGGCTTCTGAACTACCTTCGTCTTTACACACTGTGATTTAACTACATTCACTTACTGAGAGAGAGATTGAGAGAATGAGTGAGAGAGATTGTGAAGACTGGAATTTAACAAACAGTTCCTGATTGTTGTTGTTAAGGGCTGTCTAGTTGGTGCTGACTCATAGTGACCCTGTGTAGGGTTTCCAAGGACAGCTGGTAAGTTTGAACCACTCACTTTGTAATTTTAACCAAATTGTGGTCGAGTATTTATCCTATAGCACCACAGCAGGGCTCCTGATTTTTGTTCTTGTTGTTAAGACCATGAGTAGACTCTGACTCATAGCTACCCTGCACAGGGTTACCACAGACCTTGTGATTGAAACCGACCTTGTAGTCCATTGCATTATCCCACAGCAGCACAACAGGACTCCAGACTCCTGACTAGGGATGGTTTATTAGAAAAAATGTCAGAATTTGGAATTTAAAAAGATATAGAGACTATTAAGAGTCTATGCTGGATCCTCATCTGCATACTCTTTGTAGTGACTCCCTTCCAGTAATGTCAGATTATTGAATTGGGAGTAAATTTATGAACCTGTACGAAATCCATATGATGTGAAAGATAGATTCACTCTCAGAAATTGTACATTGGAACATCCAAAGATGGTCCCAGAAAGTTTAATTATATGCTGTTGACCCTCCTTCATTTAGAGACACAAGACATTTTTTTTCAGTTACTATTTTTTCCCCCCAAGGTGATAGATTCCAGGTTGGTAAGAATACTATCTTTTTTAAGCAATACTTAATTAAAGTAACAGGATTTTTCTTTTTAGATTTAAAGACAAAATTTTTAAACTAAGCTAAATTTTATTCATTTATCAGAGCAAAAATATATAAAACAATGCCTCAGTGATAACTACAGCAAATGTGAAATCCAAGTGTATACCTCACAGCAATGCTATAGGACAGAGTAAATCTATATATTTTTTTTCCAATTCACTATCTAAATATAGAAGCAGATTGCTACAGTTTACTCCTGAGAATGCCTGTTGGAGTTGAACTACAACATTTCAGTTAGCAGCCAAACACTTAACCAATGATTCGTAATGTCCACTTTTACCCTTGCCTCAATCTCTACAGATTCTATCGCTCTTTCTGCAAAGTGTTGAACTATTTAAAAACAAATAGTTGTTTTTCCCTTACTTATGATTTGTCTTACTTACCTAGAACTGCTTTGACAAAAACAATAGTGGGTGGTTTTAAGGAACAGATAATTACTTTCTTTCAGTTTAGGAGGCTAGAAGTCCAAATGCAGTGTGCTGGCTGAAAAGAGAGTCTCTCTTTCTCTCTCTCCTCCCTAATCAACTTTGTAAAATGGTCTTTGTCTCAATTTTGCTTGTTTCATGATCATTTGGTGACCTTTATGTGGTTTGTCATCTAACTTGCCCTAAATCTTCTCTTTTAACACCTAATTAACTGCTACAGGTATATTACTGAGAGAAATATCTGCAGTCATCCACTGTTCACAGAGACATGCTTGGTTAAAATAAAATTATAAATGTATGAACTGGAAACCTAATAGCAATAAATGTTTATTTACCCTCACATACATAAACTTTGGAGTCCTGGTGTGGCACTGTAGGATAAGCACTGGTCTGTGAACCATAAGATCAGCAATTCAAGCCCATCAGTTGCTCCTCGGAAACCCTACTCAGGGTCTCTATGCATCGGAACCAATTCAAAACCACTTAACAATAAATACAGGCTTTACTGGTTTTGCTTCTCTAGAGAACCTAGTCTAAAATAAAAGTAAAAGCAAAACAAAAGGATTATTATTATTATTATTTTAAATAAAACGATTGCCGTAAGTAACACTCGGCATTAATTCTGCCTCTTTAGCATTGTTGTTTTTGTTATGTGCCATGGAGTCGGTTCTGTCTCACAACGACCATGCACAGGATTTCTGAGGCTGTAAATCTTTATGGGAGCAAAATGCCTCATTTTTCTTCCATGGAGCCGCTGGTAGTTTCGAACTGCTGACCGTGAGTTTGGCAGCCTGATTTGTAACCACTATGCTACCAGAGCTCCTCACCAACAAAAAAACCCCCACATTTAAAAAATGGAGTTAGAAATTTACAACACATATAATTTTGGTTAGAATTTACAACACATATATTTTCAAGGATACAATTTAATATATAACATTCCAGACTTTGCCCCCACTCCAATATTCATGACCTTCCTACATGAATAACATATTCAAACCCTCACATCATTGCAAAAGTCTTAAATCACTTCCAAACCCAAAATCTTATCTTCAGGATCAACTATATCAAATATGAGTGATACTGGGGTAAACGTCCTCCTTGTCAGTTAACCTGTGAAACTAGAATACAAATGACTTGCTTCCTAAGTACAACAGTGAAACACACAACAGTAGACATTTCCATTACAAATAGTTAATTATCATGGGTACTGAGCAACTCCAAAACCCAACAGAACAAATTACATTAGATCTCAAGTCTTAAAAATAATCCTCTATTCTTCCAGACAATTTTGTTTAATGACCTTACCCTCCAGACTCTGGGTAAAGACCATACTCTCTGGAATTCCGGTGTAGACCTCTTACTCTGAGATGGAGGCCACTTTCTCGAGTCCCACTGATATGGAAACTTCACTCCTTTGACTTTGATTGGCTCAGTCTTTTTAGTCCATCTTAATGACAACACTAACCCTCAGCCCTGGTAGGTAATGTTCTCCTATTCTGAGACAGCTTTGAGTAGTGGCCTTATCCTCTTGGACTATTTGAACAGCAGCCCAATATTCTGGAACCACATTTTTATTGATCTGACCCTTTGAAAACTATGAAGCTTTGGATCCATTCTTTGAAATTGAGTCAGATCTGCTTCCACTCTACTTCCAACAAGTTCTGCAGATTTCCATATAGTCAGGGTATTCCGTTTCTTTTCTTGCAATGGAAATTACAGGATAATACATGTAATTCCTTTGGCTTATTTCTTGTCTGTAGAGGCAGATAGCTCTCCTTTCTTCTGCCCTCTTTCTGTCCCTTTCAGTTTAACCTGGACATTTTTTGCTACGGTTATTGGTTAGAATTTTCCATTATAGACTTAATCATTTTAGCAAAAGATTCAGTCACAAAGTCTTTGGTGAGAATTTTAGGACAGGCATCCTGTTTTTGTACAACAGAATTTTTTAAAGTTTAGATTTCATTTTGCAATGCTCATTTTTAACTCAATTTCTTTTCTCCCTCACTGTGCTGTAAGAGGCAAAGCAAGGAGAAACCATGCTGCCTTTTAAGATCTTTCTTAGAAATCTCCTCAGCCCAAAGACTAAGCTAACACACTTGCAAGTTCAATTTCCACTAAATATTTGAACATAATTTAGAAAAGTTATTTGCCACTGCATAAAAATGCATCATATTCTTTCCAATATTCAATCATATGTTCATCATCGCTTTTTAAAACCTAAGAAGAAGCTCATTTAACATCCACATTTCTAGCAACATTTTTTACCCAATTCCAAAGCCAGGTTCCCCATCTTAGGTATTTTTTTTGTATCATCACCCCATTCTCTCATTCTAAATTCTACCTTAGTTATCTAGCACTGTTGTTATCCAGAAATACCACAACTGTGTGGTTTTAACAAACCGAACTATTTTTTCTCACATTTTAGGAGGTTAGAAGTTTGTATCTAGGGTTCCCACAGGGGAGCATTCCTAAGGGTGAGCTTTCTCTCTCTGTTGGCTCTGCAGAAATATCTTTGTCTCTTTTTAACTTCTGTTCCCAATCTTGCTGTTCAATCTGACTTTGCAGTCCAGCGCATTAACCCACAGTGCCACACCAGGGCTCTATTATGCCCAGAATTCGGGGTCCCCAAAGACCACCAAGGAGCCAACACCGATGCAAGTGCACAAGGGTTGTTTATTCAAGCTCCAGCTCAGACTCCACCTGCATCCGACACAGAGGATGAGGGATGGATCCTCGAACTCCCAGTTATTCAAGCTCGAGCTCGGAACCCCCTACATCCGATGCAGCGGATGAGGGATGGAGCCTCGAACTCCCAGTTGGCAGGGTTTTTATAGAGTTTTCAAGCAAGCTCAGGGTTTTTCAGCTTTACAATATTTCAGCTTTACAATAGTTGACATTTGACAAAGTATGAGATGTTACAGTTTAATTGGTCAGTACTGGTGGTCTTTTGTTCTTAGGCTAGGATAAGGAAAACATCTGGCATCTGGCCTTGGGTTGTCCTGTCTACTGCTTATCTAGTTCTTGCTGTTGCTGGGGGTGAAAGGATATTCTAAGGCAACATGAGCTGATTTAGCACATTCCTGGAACAGGAGGACATGTTCAGGCTAATGTACAGAATGGAGTCTTTTTCTTGGTCCTACAGCTCCATATCACAGTTTAGGAGGATGGAAGTTCAAATTTGGAGCACCAGCTCTAGGGGAAGGCTTTCTCTTTTTGTCAGCTCTGTGAAAGGTTCTTGTCTCCTTTCAGCATCTATGTTGTTGTTGTGAAGTGCCATTGAGTCATTTCTGATCCATAGAGACCCTGTATAGGGTTTCCAAAGAGCAGCTGGTGAGTTTGAACCACGTACCTTGTACTTCAGACGACTTTGCAGTCTGAGGCATTAGCCCACAGCGCCACACTTCTTGGAGATCTCCATGTGGATCTAGGACTCTCACCCCAGGGCCAAAGGACACACTCCACTCCTAATTATTTTTCTTAGTGGTTGTTGTTGTTGTTAAGTGCATGGAGTTGATTGCAACTCATGTTGTTGTTGTTGTTATGTGCCGTGGAGTCAGTTCCGACTCATAGCGACCCTGCACAGGGTTTCCGAGGCTGTTAATCTTTACAGGAGCAGAATGCCTCATCTTTCTCCTGTGGAGCAGCTGGTAGTTTCAAACGGCTGACCTTGCGGTTCGCAGCCCAATTCGTAACCACTACGCTTTACCCTGTATTGGGTTTCTAAGGAACAGCTAGTAGGCTTGCACTGCTGACCTTGCAGTCCAAACTGACCTTGCAGCCCAGCGTATTATCCTAAAGTGACATACCTGGATTCCATTAGTGGTGGTGGTGGTGTTCTTAAGCACTGTGGTGTCAGTTCCAACTCATAGCAACCCTATATAGGGTTTCCAAGGAGCTGCTGGTGAGCTTGAACTGCTGACCTTGTGGTTCAAACCAAGCTTGCAGTCCAGCACATTAACCCACAGTGCCAAGCCAGAACTCGCCATTAATGGTTGTTGTTGTTATGTGCCGTGGAGTCGGTTCCAACTCATAGCGACCCTGTACAGGGTTTCTGGGGCTGTAAATATTTATGGGAGCAGAAAGTCTAATCTTTCTCCCAGGGAACAGCTGGTAGTTTCAAACTTCTGACCCTGAGGTGAGCAGACTGATTCGTAACCACTAAGTTATTGGATCAAGTAGGTCTTTATTTTTCTGCTCATTCCTCTCATCTTTTATGTCTCAAAAGATCTTGGCTCAAGATACATCCTAATCTGACCTCATTAACATTCAACCTTATTAACATCATAAAATGAGAATTTCTGGGTTAATGCGCCAGACTGCAAAGCCATTTGAACTGCTTGGTTGGCTGTTCAAGCTCACCAGCTGCTTCTCAGAAACCCTATACAGGGTCGCTGTGTGTTGGAACTGACTCGACGGCACTTAACAACAACAGTAACAGGATAACTATGTCTGATCAAGGTTGTTTACATCAGATCACATGATGGGGTAAATGGTCATATTCAATTACATCTCATGTTATGCTTTAAATGCTAAACCACTGAAAATACTGGCCCAGTCAAGTGAACATAAAACCTTCAGTTTCACATTTGGTGATCTTCATGTGACCTGGAATCTATCTTGTCTGATCTCTGTTTCCTTAATTGACTTTCTTTTATCTCAAAAGAGATTGTATTAAGATACACCCTAAACTAATACTGCCTCATTAACAAAACAAAGGAAACCCATTTTCAATGGGTAATGATAATCTCTGGTAGCGTAGTGGTTACTAATCGGGCTGAGAACCTTAAGGTCAGTGGTTCGAAACTACCAGCCGCTCAGCGGGAGAAAGATGAGGCTTTCTACTCCTGTAAGGATTTACACCCTCGGAAACCCTGTACAGGGTCGCTATGGGTCTGCTCCGACTCGAAGGCACTTAACAACAACAACAATGATAATCTGTATGTCTTTGTTGATGAATGCCTTGGAGTTAATATTGACTCATAGACACTGAGGCCATTGTGTTTTCAATAGCCTCGTATGGATGTGAAAGCTGGACAGTGAATAAGGAGGATCGTAGAAGAATTGATGCCTTTGAGTTGTGGTGTTGGAGGAGAATACTGAAAGTGCCATGGACTGCCAAAAGAACCAATAGATCTGTTTTGGAAGAAGTGCAGCCAGAGTGCTCCTTGGAGGCCAGGATGGCTAAGCTTCGTCTCTCCTACTTTGGACATGTAGTCCGGAGGAAACAATCGTTGGAGAAGGATGTCATGCTGGGTAGGGTGGAGGGTCAGAGAAAAAGAGGAAGACCTCCAACGAGATGGATCGGCCAGGTGGCATCATTGATGGACTCGGGGGTGGCAGCAGTGGTGAGGTTGGCCCAGGATCGAGCATTGTTTCGTTCTGCTGTGCATGGGGTCGCTATGAGTCGGTTCTGACTTGATGGCACCTGACAACAACATAGACACCCTGTATAGGTTTTCTGAGGATTTGAATTGCTGACCTTTTGTTTAGCAGTCCAGGGCTTTTCTTACAGCACCATACCAGGACTTCAGCTTCTTATATAGGGTTTGGAATCTACAGCTCATATTTTTTAGGATATTGGGGTGGGGGTGGGGGACTGTGTGGAAAAATTTAATCCATAATCAGTTTTACCAAAACAGCCAAAGAAATAAGTTTACACATGATTTGAGTGGTAATATGGTCGGTTTCTTTACTTTTTTTTTTTTTTTTTTTTTAATTAAAACCTTTGATTTACTTATTAAAAGAAACAGAAGGGTTTTTGACAAGGTAAGTGCTTTTTTTTCCAAAATTTTTTTTTTTTTGGAGGTAAAATCTCTAAGTAGAGTAGAACAATTTCTTTCTTTCTTTCTTTCTTTTTTCAAAGGTTTTTATTATGGATACACTTTTTTCCCACTTTTGCAAGAGCTACAATGACTTTTCTTTATAGAAAGATGAAGAAATGAGCTTATTGCATCATTCAGGGTTTTTAAAAACTCTAGGGAAAACAAGGAGAAAATCTTATTGTATTTCTAGAGTAAGTCAGTAGAGTACATTACTTCATTTATTTCTGCATTCCTAGCACTTATTGTAAAGCATGATATACACTGATTACATAAAATTTTGGAAATAATCTCATTATACATTCAGTATTTGTATTGTTTTAAGATCCCATGATATGAATGGGATTTCTGTACCATTTATTTCAGTGGGACTGTGCTTATTAACAATAATATTCAATTATGTTTATTACTAAGTTGGTACCTCAAAATTTGCTCTGCTTTCAGCTATGTAGTTATTGCATTATAACTTTAAAACAAAGATAAATCAGTGATTTTTGAATTCAATTTCTAATACACACGATTATAAAACAGGCAACAACAATATAATTTAAAAAAATAAAAATCATCTTTAGGTATCAAGAACACGTACATTTTTAATCATTAGCAGTAATCAACCTTAATGAAATTGCAAATAATATTAAATAATCTGTTTCTATGGTTTTCATATTTTAAGTATGAAATATTATTTTTTTAAAATGAAACAAAATTAAACAAATGGTCTTAGAAGCTTTAATATAAATGTTTAAAAATCTCAAAGAACAATATTTCATATTGACTATTTCTAGATTAAATATTATCTTAAATCAAGTATTATAATTGAATAAATGAGATATTTCAAATAGAAAATTATAACTAATTTTACATTGTGTTGCTTTTCATAAAAAATTTTTTATGTGTATGACGGCATTGTTGGACCTGGCATGGCACTGAGGGTTAATGCTCTGGACTATAAAGTCAGTCTTGAACCATGAGGTCAGCTATTCAAGGTGGCCAGCAGCTACTAGGAAAGCCTACACAGGGTTGCTTTGAGTCAGAATTGACTCAATGGCATTTAACAGTAATAACAACTACAACATGACATTATTACAATTGATTTTGAAAGCTATAAGAAAAAAATGGAATTCGCTAACAATTTTAGAGTATCACTATTGTTAAAATTGATGTGAAATTTAGTTTTCAGCTCTCAAGGTCTAGATTATCAAATAAAATATTAAATGCCTATTTTTATTCCTGATTGTATTTAGGATCTGTATCTATAATCCCAAAACTGTACAGAATTTTAAAACATATTTTGTCAATCTAAGGAACTCTTTTATTTATGTAACTGTAATAAAGGAATCAAGGATTTCTGGTAGCATTGTTGTGTTAGGTGGGATCAAGTGTGTACCGACTCATAGCTACACTACGCATAGCAGAACGAAACACTGCCTGATCCTGGGACATCCTCACGACTGTTGCCACGCTTGAGTCCATCCATGTTGCCACCTGGTCAATCCATCTTGTTGGGGACCTTCCTCTTTTTCTCTGATTCTCCACCCTACCAAACATGATATCCTTTTCCAGCAAGTGGTCCCTCCTGACAATATGTCCAAAGTATGATAGACACAGTTTGGCCATCCTGGCCTCCAAGGAGCATTCTGGGTGTACTGCTTCCAACACAGATCTGTTGGTTCTTTTGGAAGCCCATGGTACTTTCAATATTCTCCTCCAACACCATAACTCAAATGCGTCAATTCTTCTATGGTCTTCCTTATTCACTGTCCAGCTTTTGCATGCATGTGAGGTTACTGAAAATACCATGGCTTAGGTCAGGCTCACCTTAGTCCTCAAACTGACATCTTTGCTCTTCAACACTTTAAAAAAGTCTTGTGCAACAGATTTGCCTAATGCAATATGTCGTTTGATGCGGGGAGAACATAACTCCCATTGCTTGGCACAGCCGCACATTATGCATGGCAAATGACTCTCAAAAGATGACCCCTATCTTCCCTTCAAGTTCGCTCTGAATTTACTTGTAAAAATATATGTTGTTGTCAGGTGCCATCTAGTCAGAACCGACTCATAGCGACCCCATGCACAGCAGAACGAAACAATGTCCAATCCTGGGCCAATCTCACTACCGCTGCCACACTTCAGTCCATCAATGATGCCACCTGGCCAATCCATCTCGTTAGAGGTCTTCCTCTTTTTCTCTGACCCTCTACCTTACCCAGCATGACATCCTTCTCCAGCGACTGTTTCCTACGGACAT
>NW_006408537.1:17499485-17507990 GCF_000296735.1 Chrysochloris asiatica | reverse complement strand
GAAAGAATACAATCTTGTCACACACCTTTCATAATTTTAAACTATTCAGTGTTCCCATGTTCTGTTCGAACAACAGCTTCTTGGTCCAGGTACAGATTCCTCATGAGTACAATTAAGTGTTCTGGAATATTCATACTTCACAATATTGTCCATAGTTTTTCATGATCCACACAATTGAAAGCATTTGCGTAGTCAATAAAGTACAGGTAAAAATCTTTCTGATATTCCCTGCTTTCAGCCAAGATCCACTGGACATCAACAATGATATCCCTGATTCCACGGCCTCTACTGTATCTGGCTTGAACCTCTGAAAGTTCTCTGTCAATGTACGCTTGCAGCCTTTTCTGTATTATCTTTAGTAAAATTTTACTTGCATGGTATATCAAAGAGACTGTCTGATGATTTCCGCATTCCATTGGATCATCTCTCTTTAGAATGGGCACAAATATGGATCTCTTCCAATCAGTCAGTCAGATAGTTGTCTTCCAAATTTCTTGGCAGAGATGAATGAGTGCCTCCTCTGCTGCCTCACTTTCTTGAAAGATTTCCATTTATATCCCATCAATTCCTGGTGCCTTGTTCTTTGCCAATTCCTTCAATGAACCTTGGACTTCCTCCTTCAGTATCATTGGCTCTTGATCATAATTTGTCTCTTGAAACGGTTGAACATGAACCATTTCCTTTTGGTGCAGTGACTCTGTATATTTCTTCCATCTTCTCTTCATACATTCTGCATCATTCAATAATTTGCCAAGAGAATCTTTCAATAACGAAAGTTGAGGCTTGAATTTTTTGTTCAGTTCCTCCAGTTTGAGAAATGCTGAGCGTGTTCTTCCTTTTTGTTTTTCTGATTCCAGATTTTTGCACATTTTGTTGTAATATTTGCCTTTATCTTCTCGAGTTGATCTTTGAAATTTTCTGTTCAGCCTCTTGGACCTCTTCATTTCTGCCATTTGCTTTAGCATCTCTATGCTGGAGAGCAAGTTTCAGTGTCTCTTCTGACATCCATTTTGACCTTTTCCTTTTTTCTAGCCTTCTTACAGACTTTATGCTTTCTTTAAGAATGATGTTCTTGGTGTCATACCACAACTTTTCTGGTCTTCGGTCTTTAGTTTTTAATGTATCAAATCTGTTCATCATATGATCTCTAAATTCAGGTGGGATATATTCAAGGTCGTATTTCGGTTCTCGTGGACTTGTTTTCATTTTCTTCAGCTTCAATTTGAATTTGTATGTGAGTAGTTGATGGTTTGTTCCACAATCTGACCCTCACCTTAGTTTCACTGATGATATGGAGCTTTTCCATTGTCTCCTTGTGCAGATGTAGTAAATGTGATTTCTATGTGTTCCATCTGGTGAGGTCCATTTGTATAGTCTCTCTTATGCTATCTAAAGAATGTATTTGAAATTGACAAATCATTGGTTTTGCAGAATTCTATCATGCATTCTCCAGCATCATTTCTATCACCAAGGCCATATTTTCCAACTACTAATCCTTCCTCTTTGCTCCCAACCGTTGCATTCTAATCACCAGTAATGATCAATACATCTTGATTGCATGTTTGATGAATTTCAGATTGAAGAAGTTGGTAGAATTCTTCTATTTCATCCTTTCTAGCTTTAGTGGTTGGTTCATAAATTTGAATGATGGTGGGATTAACTGGTTTTCCCTGTAGACGTGTGGATATTTTCCTACCTCAGACAGCGTTGTACCTTATGACTGATCTGGATATGTTCTTTTTGACAACAAATGCAATACCAATCCTTTTCAATTTGTCATTTCTCTCATAGTAAACCATTTGGTCATCAGATTCAAAATGGCCAATACCAATCCATTTCAGATCACTAATGCCTAAGCTATCGATATTTATGCATTACATTTCATTTTTGACAACTTCCAATTTTCCCAGATTCATACTTTGTACATTCCATGTTCTGATTTTTAATGGCTGTTTAAGCTGTTTCTCTTCATTTTGAGTTGTGGCCCATCAGCAAACGAAGGTCCTGTGGGCTTTTCTGACACGGGCTTTACTCCATTTGCGTCATAATGGTCAACTCTACTTTGAGGAGGCAGCTCTTCCCCAGTCTCATTTTGAGTGCCTTCCAACCTGAGGGGCTCATTTTCTGGCACTATATCTGACAGTGCTTCTCTGCTATTCATAAGGTTTTCAGTGACTAAGTACTCGGAAGTAGTTCATCACTCTGTCTTGCTAGTCTGTCTTCATCTGGAAGCTCATCTGAAACCTGTCCACCATGGGTGACCCTGCTGGTATTTTAAATACCGGTGGTATAGCTTTCATTATTACAGCATCTCACAAGCCACCACATTATGACAAACTGACAGATGAGTGGTGGTCTGGTAGCATAGTGGTTACAAATTGGGCCGCTAATCTCATGGTAAGCAGTTCGAAACTACCAGCTGTTCTGTGGAAGATAGAAAAGGTTTGCTGCTCCTGTAAAGATTTACAACCTTGGAAACCCTGTACAGGGTCGCTATGAGTCGCAAATGACTCCATGCACATAACAACAACAACAACAAATAAAGAAATCAAGTTTTATCATATCTATGGTCTCCAAACTGCAGAATTTTCTGCCATATTATCACAATCTCATGAATTTTTATATTTATATAATTGTAAAAATGAATCAAGTTTAGTTACATGTATTCCTAGATTATTAAATGAAATTGTGAAATTTTATAATATTAAACTGAAAATATGTATCTTGATGATGCAGATTATTTCCTTCATATGTGTCCTCTCCTTTCTATTCAGTAATTATTTCTGTAGCTCCTAGTGACATAGAGAACAGACTTAGTCTCATGAAAATTCATTAGTAATCAGAGTGAAAGGAGATGATAGCTCTAGATGTAAAATAAATAACTGTTGTGAAATTATACATAACAACAGACAATATGGTGCTAGAGTAAGAAGCGCATTATTCAGATGTCATATTATATGATGCCTTGATTAGTCCTGGATTATTGGTTCTCAAATATTTTGTTCTCTGGAGTCCTTTTTACTTTTAAAAATTATTGATAACTTCAAAAGGTATTTTTCATATATAGATGTATCTATCAATATTTGTTATAATGGAAAGTAAGATGAAGATATTTAAGCATATGTATATATTAACTGGAGTTCTGGTGTGACACTCTAGGATAAGAAATGAACTGGTAACCCCAAGGTCAGCAGTTCAAACCTAGCAGCTATTCCTCGGAAATCGTATACGTGGTCAATATGAGTCCTAACAGATCTGACAGCACTTAACAGCAACAGCAATAACATACACGAATTCATTTTCAAATTGAAGCAATAATTAATTTATATATTAATATAAATATTATATCTTAATAAAAATAATATCACTTTCAAAACTAAAAATCAGTGTGTCATTGTTATACATTATTGAAAATCTCTTTAATGCTTGCTGTAGTGGAAGACAGCTAGATTTTTATGTCAGCTGCTTTTCATAGTGTGCACAATTTAGTCTCTGGAAAACTCCACCTTTTACTTGAAAAAGTAAAAGAAAAGAATATAAAATCTTAGTATTAGCATGAAAGTAGTTTCCACTTCTAAGGAGCCCCAGCACTCCTTGAGTGGTTTATAAGAACTTACATCATTTGTTTCCAACACTAAATATCATTAGAATCAATGGAAAGCTTTGGAAATATGTAGATGTAAAAACCTCTCCCTCATAAAGCCTTTGTATTTAGAATCATTTATTTTTCTTTTCTTTTAAAGTTTCCCTGATGCTTCTAAAATGCTGCCAAAGCTAAGCATCCTAACTTTAACAAATTGTGTAAAGAAAATGACATCCTTGTGTGGCACTGTGGCACCATGGGATGTGCATTTGACTGCAAGGTGGGTTTGAACCACAAGGTCAGGGTTCAAAGTCACAAACTGCTTCTATACAGGTTCGCTATAAGTCAGAACTGACTCAACAGCACCTAACAACAATAATGAAACCTGTTTTCATCTTGACTTAAATGTTCCCCTACTTACAGATACAGAACATTCTCACTCTCCTCTTTGGGGCTTCATTCTGTTATGGTATTATGGATAATTGATATCTATTTTTTATTTAATCTACAATTAGATATTAAACAGACATCCTGGAATATTGCTCTAAATGATCATTCTTTCAGCAAATTAATAACAAAAATCTCTCTTATCCTTTTTATAGGGATATGAGTGGATGATTTACCAAACAATCTAATAAAATCTAAAGGTTTTCCAGCATGTCCAGAAAAAAAATAATTCAGATAAAGTTGTCGTTATTTCTTGTGATTTAAATTATGAAGCTATTTCCATGACAGAAAAATGATATGTAGCTGATAAATCAATGACTAACAACTGAGAGAAAAGGAATAATGGTATCTAGGAGTTGACCATCCTTCAGGACTCATATTTTTAAAGATACACTCCTGCATGAAAAACAACAACAATAACACACTTTTTTTTTTGTAAGAATCAGACCTATAATCCACCCATAATTTATAATTTTCTGAATATTTGTTGCATTTGTTAATTTCTATAGAGTAGTACCGACTCAGTAACTATGTATAGGGATTCTGAGGAGCGACTGATGAGTTTAGGCACTCGCATTACTAGTCCAGTGCTTATCCTATAGCACTATACCAGGGCTCCATTTATACATATTTCTAATTATACAATAGTTAATTATAGTAGACACAAGGCTTAAAATCATATACATAAAAACTGGAGGAGTAGTAACATGTGGTATTCTTGAGTCCTGAATCTGAAGTTGTTTATCATTCCTAAAATGTGGTTTTGCTGTTAACTATTTTTGTTCTTGTTTTTTAAACTTTCTTCTTGGAAAAAGCAATGCTATTCCCAAGTACATTTGAAAAGTAACTTTCACAAAGGTATGACTCTGTGCCCACAGAGAGTAGTTAGCGCTGTCTTGAGACTTCAGTATTTGTCACAATTGAGAAAGTTGAAGGACAGCAGAAAAAGAAGACGACCTGCCACTCACAGTCTCAGCAGTAATGGACTCAAATAAAACAACAATTTTGCCACAGGACCAGGTAATGTTTTGCTATCTTGTTCAGTGTCCGTACACGTCAGAATTGACTTGAAATGGGACCTAACAAAAACAAATGATTCAACAGTACATAGGGAACTCAGTTCTATTCAATTCTACACAAATGGAATGAATTTAAAAAGCTAGTCATTAGAAAATGCTTATAGATTAGCAAAATGAGAATCAGCGTAAAGGAAACCAACCTATCTACAAATAGTCATTCAATTAAAACTCTTCTTAATCATATATTTATCTTTGAGTTCTATTTAGAAATAAAAATTCCCCTTTTATATAATAGTAAATATTTCTATTTTTATTACTATCTGATAACAGGTTAAAATATTAGACGATTGATAATAGGAGATATTTAATTTATTCTCTCTCAAAATATATTTGACAAGAACCTGGTGTGGTACTGTGGGTTAATATGCTGGATTGAAAAGTCGGTTTGAACTGCAAGATCACAGTTTAAGATCACCAGCTGCTCCTTGGAAACCCTGTATAGGGTTGTTGTAGGTCACAACTGACTTGATAATACTTAATAACAACAAAAACATGATTAGAGGGCAGTGCCAGAAGAATGTCAAAATCAATTATTCCCACTACAGTTCTGTTGTAAGAGTTGTCATTGCACAGTTTTACCAAGTATTTAAAGAATCAAACCTCTAGAATTACTGTGTAACTGGAAAGTACTCTAAAGAAAGGGTGAATGACTCTCATACCATTTTGTCACTGATTAGTCTGTTTCTAGAAAGCTCTTGATGGAGTACAGTGGCTCCGTAGGTTAAGCATGGGACTGTGAACCACTAGGTTAATGGTTTGTGTCTACCAAACCCTATACAGGGTCACTATGAGTAGGAACTGGTTCAACATCACTTAAGTACAAGAGAATGGTCTTAGAGTTTAGCTGGAAAAGAAAGAGTTTTATTAAATACGAGCACAGGAAGTCTAGTCATCTAGATACTCTCTGTGCCCTCACTCCAAATCCCTTTGTCTAGCTTGCTTGTTTTTCTCTATTAGAAGCTGGATTATTTTTCCCTTAATAAAATGTATTCTTACATCCAAATAATTAGAAAAAAAGAATAATTATTAATATATTATAGAAAAGTATCATAAATATATCAACTCATTTGAACTAAATAAAATTAAAATTGGTCCAAAGATACTGTAGTACAGCAGAAGTTCTCCCAAATTATGTGTTGGACCTGTAATTAGTTATTTGGAACAGTCAAAGTTGTTGTTGTTGTGTGCTGTGGAGTCGGTTCCGACTCATAGCAACCCTGTACAGGGTTTCCGAAGCTGTAACTCTTTACAGGAGCAGAAAGCCTCGTCTTTCTCCCACGGAACAGCGGTAGTTTTGAACTGCTGACTCTGAGGTTAGCAGCCCGATTCGTACCCACTACACCATCAGAGTGCCTTAGTCAGTTAAAGTAGGGAACCTTTAAAATTTGATAATATTTTAAATAGTACAAGTTATGGTATTATGGATAATTAATATCTATTTTTTAATTATTTGATGGTATTTTGAGCTACTATATCCATAAGTATAGGTCAAGTTCATCAGATTGTAGCAATTTACACTTGCTTCATAGATCAAATTTCTTTATCTTCCTTTAGTCTAGTTCTGATCATCAAGCCATTGAAACTAGAGCAAATGGGTACTATATGCAAGTTTGGGTGTTCTTGTGCATTTTCCCCCACTTCATATCAGCTGGGTACTTCATTCACAGCTCTAGGCCTCTGTGGCTAGGTCATTGTCTGTGGCCTCAGTTCTCAGGTCTCCCCAGACTTCAGACCAACCAGCCCTTCCTCTTCTTTCTCTCTTATCTCCAGGATGACAGGAATCTATGGCACGTAGTGATTGACCCATACTTTTATGAACAAGTTATGTATTTTATTTGAGTTATTAACAATTGGTGAGCCTTTCAAAACATTCAGCTCAGTGGTCATAAATAAGCAGCTACAGTTTTCAATTATATCTTAATTACAAAAATCAACAAACTAGAAGACATACATGACCTTGGAGACTTATGCAAATGATCCTTGGAAAGTAAAACTCAACTGTTCCTTACAAGGTTTATGTATCTTAAAGAATGAAAAGTTTGCATTTATCCTGACAAATGAGTTAAAATGGCGGCAAACTTTGTTAATTGTGGCAATTTTATTGTCAAATATCTCATTGTCAATTACTCACTAATTCTTAAAATATAGAATTAGTGTTTAACTACGCTTTGTTTTATGCTAATTCATAGAATGTTGTTGTTGTTGTTAAGTGCCGTCCAGTCAGTTAGAACCCATAGCGACCCTGTGTAGGGTTTCCAAGGAGCAGCTGGTGAGATTGAACTGCTGACCTTAAAGTTCAAATTGACTTTTCAGTCCAGTGCATTAACCCACAACACCACACCAGTATTCCTATTCATGGAATAGAGAATGCGTAGTATTTCTAAACAATTTAAAAATGCACACCATTTATACAGATTTTTTTTCAAGTATATCACCAGCCTTACACATGACTGATTTATTTCCAAGCAACACCACCTTAGACTTCATTTTATTTTGATGCTGATATTTAATGGTTGTTGGATATTTACAACATCTATGTATGAACTGAAGGAGATCTGGTAGTGTAGTTGCTATGAATTGGGCTGCTAGTCTCATGGTCAGCAGTTCAAAACTACCAGCTGTTCCATGGGACAAAGATGAGGCTTTCTGCTCCTGTAAAGATATACAGCCTCAGAAACCCTGTACAGGATCACTATGAGTCAGAACCGACTCCATGGCACATAACAACAACATGCATGAACTAGAGTCCAGGTGTGACACTGTTGGATAAGCATTGGGCTACAAATCACAAGGTTGGTGGTACAAACTGGCCAGATGTTCCTTGGAAACCTCATACACGGACACTATGAGTCAGAACCAACTCCATGGCAGTTAGTAACAGCAACATAAGTGAAATGGTACACGTTGGCTCTGTAGGACTGTTAACCACAAGGTCAGTAGTTTCAAACCCACAAACTTTTTCTCAACAGAAAGATGAGACTTTCTGCTCCCATCAAGAATGATGGCTTCCAAAATCCTACACAGGGTCGGTGTTAGTAAGAACCACCTCGACAACAATTAACAACTGCAATAACATAAATTAACTAGAGATAAAACAATGGACATGATAGGTAAGGATAGACTCATGACTGGTTGCACAGTTCTGTTGATCTGTGAAGAGTGCTGTAGCCACAGAGGCAAACAAATAGATAATAGTTACCTCACCTTCTACAAGAACAATAACAGCAGAACAGCAGATTTTCTTACCTCCAGCCATCATATCAGTCACTGTAATCTCCAGCCATTATTTCTGTCCTCGCCTGATGGAACACATAGAAATCAAATAGACTACATCTGTGTAAAGAGAAGATGGAAAAGCTCCATATCATCAGTGAAGACAAGGCCAGGGGCAGACTG
>NW_006408537.1:17464227-17497650 GCF_000296735.1 Chrysochloris asiatica | reverse complement strand
CCGGAGGAAACAATCATTGGAGAAGGATGTCATGCTGGGTAGGGTGGAGGGTCAGAGAAAAAGAGGAAGACCCCCAACGAGATGGATCAGTCAGGTGGCATCATTGATGGACTCAAGTGTGGCAGCGGTAGTGAGGTTGACCCAGGATGTAACATAGTTTCGTTCTGCTGTGCATGGGGTCGCTATGAGTCGGTTCCGACTCAATGGCACCTGACAACAACAACAACATTTCCTTTAGGAGTTCTGGTGTGGCGCTGTGGGTTAATGCGCCAGGCTGCAAAGCCATTTGAACTGCAAGGTCGGTGGTTCAAGCTCACCAGTTGCTCCTCGGAAACCCTATACAGGGTTGCTATGGGCTAGAATCGACTTGACGGCACTTCACAACAACAACAACATCCCCTTTAAGAAAAGGTTGGGGCATAAGAGAATAAGCAAAACAACATCTATAGAACTGTAATATTTAAGACGAGTGGAAGCTTGTTTTGCTCATCAAAGATGGGATGGGTGGTTCAAGAGTCTCAGTTGTAGGACTAGGAATGCTCATTGAAGGAAGGAAGAACTCTTGAATGGTCATTAAATGGTAGATTCCACTCAATGTATACCTTAGTCCTGCCCTTAGAATAAAGATATTACTAGTTAGAAAATTGGAGAAATTGACAAATTATCCAGAAGTTCTGTGCTAAGCATAAGGCATGACACTTGCTTCTTGAATTTAGTTTATTGAAGTAAAAAGGTTTTTTGTTTCTTGTTAATTTTTGTTGTAAATTGAGTGAGTGTATACAAAGGAGATCATCACTTTCACATTCAATAAATTTTATTTTAAGTTTCATTTCAATGATTGCAATCCTTGTGATGTACAGTTAACAGTATTTATCTCTATTTCCTTTAAATCTTGCAATTTCCCTGTGTCCTGTGTCTTCCCCAAACTTCATCTTTCTTCTGCCAACCTCCCTTTTGCTGTAAATTGCCTTCCCTGTCACCCATGTTAACTTATCTCTACCCTGTGTTGTAATATATATATATTCATGTCACAGCTCTTAATTTGAAGATTTATATCAAGTAGAGGGTTACTGGCCCATAAGATATTTCTATTTCCAACTTTTTGAGAAAGTGTCACACTTATTGCTACAGTGTTTGCACCATTTTACAGCACCACCAGCAGGGTCCCAGTCTCTCCACACCTTTTCCAGCATTTGCTGTTTTATGCTTTTTTAACCTTTGTTAGTAATGCTTGAATAGGATGATATCTCATTGTTGTTTTGATTTGGGGTTCTGAAGTGGTGCTATAAGATAAACACTGGACTGCTAATCATAAGGTCAGTTGTTCAAACCCACAAGCAACTACTAAGAAATCCTATACAGGGTTGCTATGAGTCAGACCTGACTTGATGATACTTAATACCATCAACAACAATGGTTAATAATTGTGATAATTTCTTCATGTTTATTGACTGCCTGAATGCCTTCTTTGCCTATATTTTAAATGGATTATTGTTCTTCTTGCTGAGGTATTAAGAAGGCTTTTTGAACAGTTGAACAACTTATGAACAGTTGACAAGGAAAAAGATGCAATTGTAATAGAAAGTACTTGGAAAGGAGAAGTAAGCCTTTGACACATAATCATTGGAAAGGGTCACAGTGATAGGGAGCAAGTATTTGGCATATGCATTTTTCATGTAGTTGTCAAATAAGGTATTGCTTCTTTCAGAAATAGGATTGTGGTCATGGTCTATACATGGGGTAAAAGGAAGATTTGGCGTTTCTCAGTGTTGCTGGAAATGTTCTTGTGAGGGTCTGGAAAAAATTAACACGAGGCTCCTAAAATACAGCATGATACCTACATAAGGCAATAAATTTGATAGAAGAAAAATGTGGCAAAAACATCCAAGAAAAATAGGGTGAAGTTTGGAATGCACTACTATCAAAACCATAATTATCAAGAGATTCAAGAAGATCCCTGTCTCCTCATCATCCAGTGCCAGGATAAAGTGTGAAGATCTAGGGGTAGCCATTTAAACTGCACTCTACCTAGATTTTCAATAACCAAAATAAGTAGGAAACTTACTATACTTCAGACTTGTTGAATATGCCTATTTTATTGTGCAGGGATTGGAAATAATAATTTGATAAATTACAGTAACAGCAGTGATTGTTGACAAACAAAACCAATAATAGATTATTTTCCCAGTTGACTTCAGAGCCAATTATTGATGCTAGGAATAAAAGGAGAGAGATATTTGAGTACAGACACATTTATCCATGCCAGATTACTGGTGAATATTTCTGCGAAATGGGGACTTTCTGCAATCTCATAACTGTGGGCATCTTGTTAGCAAACACTTAGTTAATACAAACATTTTGGCATTTCCGGTTAGTTTACTGTTCATTTTTTTTCTATTGTATGAAAATATAGTTAACATAACTGTTCAAATATCCAATAAATTGCTAGATTAATTTAGAAATGAAAGAAAATAGCAGCTATAAAAATTGTGATGTATCAGAGAAAATATTCTACCTTTTGAAAACAGCTTCATCATGTTGTATTGATTATTTAGGGTTAAATGTTTTCTTCAGTGTATAACCCCAGAACTAGCTGTAATACAATTGTTTATGCTCTCTAAATCAATAAATAGGCCTGGTTGTTGTTGTTAGGTTCCATCGAATCAGTATCGACTCATAGTGACCCATCTATCCACCACAGAACGAAACAATGCCCAGTCCTGAGCCAAATTCACAATTGTTGCCACCTTGCCAGTCCATCTCATTGGGGGTCTTCCTCAGATCTCTGACCATCCACTCCCTCCTGACAATATGTCCAAAGTATGAGAAATGAAGTTTGGTCATCCTGGCCTCCAAGGAGCACTCTGGCTGCACTTCTTCCAACACAAATCTGTTTGTTCTTTTGACAGTCCACAGTACTTTCAATATTCTCCTCCAACACCATACCGCAAATGTATCAATTTTTCTATGGTCTTCCTTATTCACTGTCCAGCTTCACATGCATCTGAGGTTATTGAAAATACAATGGCTTGGGTCAGACACACCTTACTCCTCAAACTGACATCTTTGCTCTTCAACGCATTAAAAAAATCTTGTGCATCAGAATTGTCGAATGCAAAATGTGATTTGATTTCTTGACTGCTGCTTCCATGAGTGCTGATAGTTGATCCAAAAAGAATAAAGTTCTTGACAACTTCAATCTTTTCTCCATTGATAAGAATGTTGTTTATTGGTCCAGTGGTGAGGATTTTTGTTTCCATTATATTGAGATGTAAACCATACCGAAGGTTGTGATCTTTGATTTTCACCAGTAAGTATTTTAAGTCCTCTTCACTTTCAGCAAGCAAAGTTGTATCATCTGCATATTACAGATTGTTAATGAGTCTTTCTCCAATCCTGATGTCATGTTTTTCTTAATATAACCTAGCTTCTCAGATTATTTGCTCAGCACACAGGTTGAATAATTATGGTGAAAGAATACTTCCTTGTCGCACACCTTTCTTAATTTCAAACCATTCAGTGTTTCCATGTTCTGTTCCAATAGCTGCCTTTTGGTCTATCTATATAAAGTTCCTCAAAAGCACAATTAAGTGTTCCGAAATAATCATACTTCACAATGTTGTCCATAGCTTATTGTGATCCACACAATCAAAAGCCTTTGTGTAGTCAATCAAGCACAGGTAAACATCTTTCTGATATTCTCTGCTTTCAGCCAAAATCCATTGGACATCAGTAATGATATCCAACATTCCACAGCCTCTTCTGAATCTGGCTTGAATCTCTGAAAGTTCTCTGTCAATGTATGCTTGCAGTTGTTGCTGTATTACCTTTAGTAAAACTTTACTCGAATGGAATATCAAAGATATTGTACATTGATTTCCGCATTCCATTGGGTCACCTTTCTTTGGAGTAGGCACAAATATGGATCTCTTCCAATCACTTGGCCAGATAGTTGTTTTACAAATTTCTTGGTATAGATGAGTGAGTGCCTCCTGTGCCACCTTACTTGCTTGAAATATTTAAAATTTTATTCCATCAATTCTGGTGCCTTGTTCTTTGCCAATTCCTTCAATGCACCTTGTACTTCTTCCTTCAGTATCATTGGCTCTTGATCTTATGCTACCACTTAAAATGGTTGCACATCAACCATTTCCTTTTGGTACAGTGACTCTGTGTATTCCTTCCATCTTCTTTTGCTGTTGTCTGCATCATTCAATAATTTGCCTAGAGAGTCCTTCAATAACAAAAATCGAGGCTTGTATTTTTTCTTCAGTTCCTCCAGCTTGAGAAATGCTGAGCGTGGTCTTCCCTTTTGGTTTTCTGACTCCAGATATTTGTACATTTCATTTAAATATTTGATTTTGTCTTCTCGAGCTGACCTTTGACATTTCTGTTCAGGTATATACTTATTTATAAATTTTCTTCACATAGCAATTAAACTTTTAAAATATACTGATAACTTACAATTTCTTGGGGATGCATCTATCTTTCCATTGTTTGCATGAGATTGTGTATCTTTAACTGCTAAGTATTTACTGAAAACCTACTACATGCCAAGTAATGTTCTAAACAATATTATTCCGACCATCAAATTGTTAGTTGTCTAGGGAGTCAGTTAAAAAAAAATCATTAACTAATTGCTATAAGAGATATGTGCTTATGAAAAATACAATCGAGTGGAAAGTCTCAAATTAATCCTTGGAATTTAAAGTTTCAATGAAGAGATGATGCTTAACTGAGTTTTAAAATAGGTAAATAATTCAAGTAGGATAAGCATTTTCAGGAAACATCTGCTAAGCTGTTATGGGAGAGACTTGTATGTATCAGAATTAGTTAAGCTTAGGTGAACTCATGTGAATGCTTGATGAGCATTGAAGAGGATAGTTCACAAGAGGTGGTGTTGTCCATAAACAAATTGTTTTTTCTGATGCACATAAGTAGGTCCTTTGTACCTTTTTACATAATTTTTCCCCACTTAGAATATATTAAACTTTAAGGAAGAACTCTAAGAAGAACAAACATTGAGAAGGATATCATGCTTGATAAAATGGAGGGTCAGCAGAAAAAGAAAAGAGAAAGATCCCCAATGAAATGGATTGACACATGGCAAAAACCATCAGCTCAAACATAACAGTAATTTTGAGGATAGTGCAGGACTGAGCAGTGTTTCATTTTGCTGTGCATAGCATCACTATTAGAAAAATTCCACTTCATAAGACCTAACAACAACAATGATCTCTTATTCCTTATCAACATAAAATTCACTAAATTTGCATCAATGTTATTAAATATTGTTAATTTTATATTGTTAACTTACAAAATTTCAAAGACAAGAGTGAACATCAACATTACATCCTTTTCTATTAAAGATTTAGTGCATTCTCTGTTACACACAGAGAGGTGTATCTTGCTAAAAATTTTTTAACTTTATTATTGTTTTTTCCTAGAGATTTACTATGGTTTAAAGATTACTTATGGGTGCCAATTTAAACTGTGATGGTTAATTTTGTATGTCAATTTGATTACACTATGGTGTCCATTATTCTACATGCTGCTGTGAAGAATTTTTGTAAATGTAATTAGCATTTATAATCAGTCCATTTTAAGTAAAGTAGATTAGAATTGGATTTAAAAATCTCAAATTCAAAATGTACAATAATAAGAAAATTAACAAACAAACGTACTCTACTTAGCATTTATTATTGAAATTGTTAAAGTTCAATAACTTACTAAAGTAAGTACCTTAGTATTGGTCTTAGCATCTCTTGCATAATCTTTCTTTTATATCAACTATAGTTTGTCTCTCTATTTCTATTAATGTCTTCTTTTCTTTAAATAAGTAGAACCATATCTGTAAAATCTGTATTCCAGTTGTTTTTGTTATTGTTAGGTGCCATCGAGTCGCTACTGACCCATAGCTACCATATGCACAGCCCGATCCTGGGCCAACCTCACTCTTGTTGCCACGCTTGAGTCCATCAATGTTGCCACTTGGCCAATCCATCTCATTGGGGTCTTCCGCTTTTTCTCTGAACCTCCACCTTACTAAACTTGATATCCCTCTCCAGTGACTGGTCCCTCCTGACAATATGTCCAAAGTATGAGAGACGAAGTTTGGTCACCTTGGCCTCTAAGGAGCACTATGGCTGCACTTCTTCCAAAACAGATCTATTGATTCTTTTGGCAGCACATGGCACTTTCAATATTCTCCTTCAAAACCATAACTCAAAGGCATCAATTCTTCTATGGTCTTCTTATTCACTGTCCAGCTTTCATGTGCATATGAACTTATTGAAAATACCATGGCTTGGGTCAGGTGCACCCTAGTCCTCAAGCTGACATCTTTGCTCTTCAACACTTTAAAAAGGTCTTGTGCAGCAGATTTGCCTATTGCAGTATGTCCTTTGATTTCCTGACTGCTGCTTCTTAGTGTGTTGGTAGTTGATCCAAGAAGAATGAAGTCGTTGACAACTTCACTTTTTTCTCCATTGACAAGAATGTTATTTATTGGTCCAGTAATGAGGATTTTTGTTTTCTTTACATTGAGATGTAATCCATACTGAAAGCTGTGCTCTTTGATCTTCATCAGTAAGTGTTTTAAGTCTTCTTCATTTTCAGCAAGCAAGGTTGTATCATCTGCATATTGCAGGTAGTTAATGAGTCTTCAATCCAGACGCCACGTTTTTCTTCATAGAACCCAGCTTCTCAGGTTATTTGCTAAGCATATAGGTTGAATAAGTATGGTGAAAGAATACAATCTTGTCACACTCCTTTCTTAATTTTAAACCATTCAGTGTCCCCATGTTCTGTTTTAACAACTGCCTCTTGGTACAGGTACAGATTCCTCATGAGCACAATTAAGTGTTCCAGGAAACTCATACGTTGCAATGTTGTCCATAGATTATCATGATCCACACATTCAAAAGCCTTTGCATAATCAATAAAGCACATAGAAACATCTTTCTGATATTCTCTGCTTTCAGCCAAGATCCATTGGATATCAGAAATCATATCCCTCATTCCACAGCCTCTTCTGAATCCAGCTTGAACCTCTGGAAGTTCTCTGTAAATGTATGATTGTAGCCATTTCTGTATTACCTTTAGCAAAACTTTACTTGCATGAGATATCAAAAAGATTGTACAATGATGTCTGCATACTGTTGGATCACTTCTTTGGAATGGGCATAAATATGGATCTCTTCCAATCAGTCTGCCAGATAAGTTGTCTTCCAAATTTCTTGGCAGAGATGATTGAGTGCCTCCTGTGCTGTCTCACTTTCTTGAAAGATTTTCATTTTTATTCCATCAATTCCTGGTGCCTTGTTCTTTGCCAATTCCTTCAATGCACCTTGGACTTCCTCTTTCAGTATCATTGGCTCTTGATCATATGCTAATTCTTGAAACGGTTGAACATTAACCATTTCCTTTTTGTACAGTGACTGTACATTCCTTCCATCTTCTCTTGATTCTTTCTGCATCATTCAATAATTTGCCCAGAGAATCTTTCAGTAAAGCAAGTCAAGGCTTGATTTTTTTTTCTTCAGTTCCCCCAGCTTGAAAAATTCTGAATGTGTTATTCCTTTTTGGTTTTCTGGTTCCAGATCTTTGCACATTTTATTGTAATATTTGGCTCTATCTTCTCGAGCTGATCTTTGAAATTTTCTGTTATTTCTAGGACCTCCTCATTTCTTCCAATTGCTCTGGAATCTCTACACTGGAGAGCAAGTTTCAGTGTCTCTTCTGCCATCCATCTTGACCTTTTTTTCTTTCTTTCTTGTCTTCTTAATGAGTTTTTGTTTTCTTTGTGTATGATGTTCTTGATGTCATCCCACAACTCTTCTGGTCATAGGTCTTTAGTGTTTAATGTATCAATCCATTTTTCAGATGATCTCTAAATTTAGGTGTGATATATTCAAGGTCATATTTTGGCTCTTGTGGACTTGTTTTCATTTTCTTCAGCTTCAGTTTGAATTTGCATACTAGTAATTGATGGTCTGTTCCACAGTCTGCCCCTGGCCTTGTTTTCACTGATGATATGGAGCTTTACTATAGTCTCTTTCTGCAGAAGTAGTAAATTTGATTTTTATGTATTCTATCTGGTGATGTCCATGTGTATAGTCATCTCTTATGCTGTCTAAAGAAGGTATTTGAAATGAATAAGTCATTGATTTTGCAGAATTATATCATGCATTCTCCAGCATCATTTCTATCACCAAGCCATATTTTCCAACTACTGATCCTTCCTTTTTGCACCCAACCTTTGCATTCCAATCGCCAGTAATGATTATAACATCTTGATTGCATATTTGATCAGTTTCAGATTGAAGAAGTTGGTAGAATTCTTCTATTTCATCCTTACTAGCTTTAGTGGTTGGTGCATAAATTTGAATAATAGTGGTATTAACTGGTCTTTTCTGTAGGTGCATGGATATTATTCTATCACAGGCAGTGTTGTATCTCATGACTGATCTGGATATTTTCTTTTTGACAATGAATGCAACACCATTGCTCTTTAATTTGTCATTTCTGGCAAAGTAAACTATGTGATTGTCAGATTCAAAATGGCCAATACCAGTCTATTTCAGCTCACTAATGCCTAAGATATCAATGTTTATGCATTCCATTTCATTTTTGACAACTTTCAATTTTCCCATTCGTACTTCATACATTCCATGTTCTGATTTTTTATGGATGTTTACAGCTGTTTCTCTTCATTTTGAGTTATGCCCCATCAGCAAACGAAAGTCTGCAAGCTTTTCCCCCACGGACCTTACCCCATTTCACATCATCATAGCCAACTCTTCTTTGAGGAGGCAGCTCTTCCCCAGTCATATTTTGAGTGCTTTCCAACATAAGGTGCTCACTTTCTGTCACTGATCTGACAGTGTTTCTCTGCTATTCATAAGGTTTTCAGTGAATAAATATTCGGAAGTAGTTCATCACTTTCTTCGTAGTCTGTCTTCATCTGGAAGCTCATCTCAAACCTGTCCACTATGGGTGACCCTGCTGGTATTTAAAATACTGGTAGCATAGTTTTCAGAATCACAGCAACTCAGAAGCCACCACAGTATGACAAACTGACAGATGAGTGGTGGCCGTTTAGTTTTAAGTGGAAACTGTCACTTTAAATTTCCTCCATCGTCCGTACTCAGGATTAATCTTTCCACACCAGATGCAGAGAAAAGCTGGTATCAGTTCTGACCAATAGTGTTCCTGTATAGGGTTTCCAAGAAGCAGCTGGTGAGCTTGAATGCTGACTTTGTGGTACATATTGACTTTGCAGTCAAACACATTAACCCACAGCATTACACCAGAACTCCTACATGTATGTATATATATACATGTAGGAGTATATATATGTATATATACACATACATGTAGGAGTCCTGGTGTAATGCTGTTGGTTTATATATGTGTGTGTGTGTGTGTGTATAGACATATATATATATAGACATATATGTATATATATATACACATATATATATACACACACACACACACAAAATGTATGACCTTGAAGTCTGGAGGTCTCAGGATAGAATTTTGTAAAACAAAGGACATTCATTACAAATACATTTTTTTAACAACATAAATGTCAACTAACATGGACCTCAGGAGATACAATACACAGGGATCAAATTTACTACATCTGTGGGAAAAGATAGTAGAGAAGTTCAATATCAATCAGCCAGTATAAGGTGAGGCACAGACTATGGAACAGAGAGAGCATCAATTGTTCATATGCCAATTCAGTTTGAAACTGAAGAAAATTAAAGCAAATCATTGAGAGTCAGAACATGATCATGAATATCTATTCCACCCAAATTTAGAGACCATGCCAAGAACACATTAAATGCATCAGACACAATAACTAAAGACCTGAAGAACTGTGGTATGACATCAAGAACATCATACATGAAGATAGCCAAAGGTCATTAAAAAGACAGAAAAGAAAGAAAAGACCAAAATAGATGTCAGAAAAGACTCTTAAACTTGTTCTTGAGCATAGAGAAGCTAAGGGGACTGGAAGAAATGAGGAAGTAAAGCAACTAAAATATAAAATTTCAAAAGGCAACTTGCATATGCAAAGTAAAAGTATTATAATGGAATCTGCAAAGACCTGAAGTTAGAAAATCAAAAGTAACTTAACATTTAAAAATCAAACAGTTAACATTTCTGAAGCAGAAAAAGAACTGAATAAAAATTCAAGCTCTGAGTTGCTAAGTTTAAAGATTCCATGGCAAAATATCAAACAACCCAGGAACTTCCAAAGTAATGCATTGTACCAAATGGAGTCATTACACCAAAATGAATTGGTGGATGGTCAATTATTTCAAGAAGTAGCATATAATCAAGAACAGATGGCATCCAAGGAAGAAGTCCAAATTGCACTGAAGACACTGATAAAAAGCAAGGTTCCAAGAATTGATAGAATACAAACTGCTGTTTCAATAAACTGATGCAGTGCTGGAAGACAGCTACTTGATCAACTGATAGGACATATTTGTGCCCATTCCAAAGAAAGTTGACCAAAAGGAATGCAAAAATCATCTAATATTATCATTAATATCACATGCAAGTTAAATATTGATGAAGATACTTAAAAACAGTTGTAACATTGACAGAGAGCTGCCAGAAATATTGAAAGCCAGATTTAGAAGAAGTGGAATAAGGACTAGTATTGCTGATATCACATGAATCTTAGACAAATGCAGAAGATACCAGGAAGTTGTTTATTTGTGCTTTATTGACTATGTAAAGGCACTCAACTGTGTGGACATAAAAAAATTCTGGGTAACATTGTGAAGATTGGATACTCCAGAATACTTACTTGTGCTCGTAAAGGAAGCTGTACACACACAAAGAGGCAGTTGTTTGAACTAAGCAAGGGGATACTGAGTGGTTTAAAATCAGAAAACTTTTGTGTCATACTTTTCAATCTGCATGCTAAACAAATAATCTGAGAAGATGAATTATATGAAGAAAAATGTGGCATCAGAATTCATAAGACTCATAAGAACTGGTGATATGCAGATGACACAACCTTGCTTGCTGCAAGTGAAGAGGACTTGCAATGCTACTGGTGAAATTCAAAGATACAGTCTTTAGTATGAATTGCACATCAGTGTAAAGACAACAAAAATCCTCACAACTAGATGAAAATATAATAGCATGATAAATGGAGAAATGATTGAAGTTGGCAAAAACATAATTTTTTTGGATCCACAATCTAAACACATGGAAGAAGCAGTCAAGAAATAATCAAAGAATTAAAGAATTCACATTGCCCTGCACCTGGTCCTGTTTTCAACTCCTTTGACACTCTTAAGAGTTATGTTAAATATTAACCCTGTAATTTTTGCTTTTAATTTTGATACCTCTGACTTAATAATAAAAACCATACATTCTTTTTATTAAAAAAAAAAAAAATGAAAGAATTACAATCAGGTAATTCTGCTGCACAAGAAGTCTTTTTAAAATTTTGAACAGCAAAGATGTCAGTTTAAGGATGAAGGTGTACCTTCCCAAGCCATTGTACTTTCAATTGCTTCATATTCATGTGAAGTTTGACAATGAAAAAGGAAGATCATAGAAAAATCGATATGTTTGAATTCTGGTGTTGGAGAATGTTATTACATGTACCGTGGACTTCCAGAAGAACAAAGAAATCTGTCTTGGAAGAACAACCAGAATGCTCCATAGAACAAGGTTGGTGAGACTTATCTCTCATACTTACTAAATATTTTCAAGAAAGATCAGTTCCTAGAGAAAGGTATCATTCTTGGTAAAGTGAAATATCAAAAAAAAAAAAAAAGAAAAAAAGTGGACTACCCATAAGGAAATGGATTCACACAGTGACAATTGTCTCAAACATAACAACAATTTTGAGAATGGTGCAGGACCACTCAGTGTTTCGTTCAGTTATGCATAGGGTTGCTATGAGTTGTAACTAATTTGACCTCACACAACAACAACAAATCCATAGAATTTATCTACATGTGATAGAAAGTATCTTAATGTCACAAGTAATCACAAAATTAAATTAAAATTACAATGAAATAACAATTTATATCCATAATTTTGACAAAGTTTTACTTTTGACGATAACCAACCATTGAAAATAGTTGGAACTCTAACTCAACAAGGAAATGTACTGTACAACCATTTTGTAAAACTATGCGTTAACATCTAATGAAGCTGAGATATAGTCATTAGTTAAAATCTCATTCCTATTGTCTAACTGCAACAATCATTCATTGCCATTGAATTAGTTCTGTCTCATAGCATCCCTACGTATACCAGAATGAAATTCTGCTGGGTCTTGTGTGATACTACCATTCACTGCTATTTTGTTTGCTTGTTTGTTTTGCTTTATTTTTTTTTTATTTGAAATATAAAGGAGTAAAAGCAAGTACATTGCAAGAAGAAAGGTAAAAGTCTCATTCTTTGCAACTCTTGTATAAATTATATTTGTCTTTATTATGAATTGCAATGTAACATGTGTTCCTTACTGTGGTCTATGAGGGGGAAAAAAGAAGAAAATAATAGTAAATTAAACAAAATGAAAATTATGGGGACAAAGAAACCAGTAGCACCACAAAAACAAACAAACAAACACCCACAAAATGACAGCAATCAATTCATCGCTATCAATAATGATACTGAATGTAAATAGATTAAATGCATTAGACATCAGCTAAGATAGAGAGAGGACAGAGTGGATAAGTAACCAGGACCCTTCAACATGCTGTCTACAAAAGACGCATCAAAAAGACAGACAGGATATCATCTAGAAGATTGTGCACTAGGTAGACGTACTATATAGGCCCTGTGCAACAATGATTGTTGTTGTCAAGCGCTGTCGAGTTGGTTCTGACCCATAGTGACCCTGTATAGGTTTTCCAAGAAGGGGCTGGTGAGAGAATAAATGAAACAGAGACAGATGAAAATCCTGGAACCCTGTACTTCAGAGAAAAGATTAAAGAAGATGAGCAGGATGGCAAGAGAATGAGACTAACTGCTGGACAGCTGGCCAGATGAGGTACAACCGTCTTGAACTTCTGTGAGCCGCTTTTGTAACAAAAGGTGGTCTGGCAGAGCAGATTCACACAGGCAATGGGAAAGACAGATTCCTTCTTTTTCCCCACATTCCCCTGATGACTAGAAGTATGGCCAGCTCCCAATAGTCTCCTGCTCTCTGATTTAGAGCTGCATAGTAGAGCTGCTCCAGTGTGTGAGGCATGTGTATATCTGTATGTGTGTTTGTTTGGGGGGGGTGGGGCAGTTACTGCCGTGCTTTGGTGTCTGGATTCAAGTAGATTCGGCTCCAGACCTACAGAACCTGCAGAGCCACCACAGCACCATTTGGCCAGTCAGCCTGCCCTCAGCTGCCCTGTGGTCCTAACAGACATGATTGAGTGTCATGAACACAGAAAACATGGAGGTCAATAGGAACTCCATTTAGGGCCTAAAATTACATCAACATACAGTCATCACTTAAATATAAATACAACAACACCACATGCCCCAAAGACAACAGATAAATTTTAGCTCATATGAAAAAACAAGAGAGAACAACGCAAACAAATTACCAAAATACAGAGCCAGAAAATATTTCTGAGGAAGAAAAGGTAATGTAATTAACTGGAAAAGATTAACAAAAATATCAAGAAAGCAAGGACAAAAAATATATATTTGTTGTAGAACAAACAGAAAAAATAACTGCAAATTTTGAAACAATAAAAAACCTACAATTAGCTATCCAGAAGGTTAATACTAAGGTTTCACAAGTAAACAATGCATTGAAAGAGTAAAGGAGTAGATTTGATTCAATGAAAGCTTGAATTACTGAGCTTGACTGCAATGGGTAGGCACTAAGCTGCTAACTGAAAGGTCAGAGGTTAGAACTCACAAGCCACTCTGTGCAAGGAAATAGCTGACAATCTGTTCCAGTAAAGATTGGTGGTGGTGGCTGTGTGCCGTGGAGTCAGTTCCAACTCATAGCAACCCTGTACAGGGTTTTCAAGGCTGTAAATCTTTACAGGAGCAGAAAGCCTCATCTTTTTCCCACGGAACAGCTGGTAGTTTCAAATTGCTGACTGGGAGATTAGCAGCCGGATTCGTAACCACTACGCTATCAGAGACAGGCTATGAAACCCTATGGGGAAGTTCTACTCGGTCAAAAGGGGTTGATATGTGTCAGAACAGACTTGACAGCATATTGACAGCATATAACAAAAAACACATATTTTCCTAATAAAATCAACAAATGCAATTTTATTTAATTAAAATATATTCAATAATATTACAAGGAGGAGGGTAGACAAAAGTTGCATCTCAGATAACCCACTCAGTGCATTAAATAATAAAAAATAATTAGCATAATGCTCTTTTGTGCTGATTTTACAAATGTCTGAAAAATAGCTATTTGCTTGACACAAGGCAGTTAGACATTATTTTCATTGATAGTTTTAAACAGGCAAGCAAATCATTTCCTGTTTGCTTTACACAGTACAAAATTACTTCACTTCAGCATATGAAAATTAATATAAACTTTTAATTTTGTTGTTGTTGTTAGGTACCATCAAGTTGGTACCAACTCATAGTGACCCTATGCACAACATAATGAAACACTGCCTGTCCCTGAGCCAACCTCATCAATCATTGCTATGCTTGAATCACAGCTGCTTCTACTGTGCCATTCCATGTCCAAAAAGTCTAGCCATCCTGACTTCTAAGGAACATTCAGACTGTACTTCTTCTAAACACAGACGTTTTCATTTGGCAATCAATGGTACTTTTAGTATTTTCCTCTAACACCATAACTCAAATAAATAATTCTTGTACAGTCTTCTTTTATTCACTGTTCAACTTTAATATGCATATGAAGTTGCTGAAAATAGCATAGCTTGGATCAGGCACACCTTAATCCTCATTGACATCTTTGCTCTTGAACACTTTAAAGAGGTCTTATGCAGCAGACTTGCTTAACTAATGCAGCATGTCATTTGATTTCTTAACTGCTGCTTCCATGAGTGTTGATGACTGATCCAAGCAAGTGAAGTCTTTGACAACTTCAATCTTTTCTCCACTTATCTTAATGTTATTTATTGGTCCAGTGGTGAGGATTTTTGTTTTCTTTACAAAAGTTACATACTGAATTTATATACTGATGGTTGTGGATCTTCATCAGCAAATAGTTTGTCTTCTTTGCTTTCAGCAAGCAAGGTTGTTATCATCTCCACATCTCAAATTGTGAATGAGTCTTCCTCCAACCCTGATGCCAAGTTTTTCTTTATATAATCCAGCTCCTAGAATTATTTGCTCAACATACAGATAGAATAAGTATGGTGAAAGAATACGACCCTCATGTACACCTTTCCTAATTTTAAACCATTCAGTGCTCCCTTGTTCTGTTCAAACAGCTACATCTTTGTCTATGCATAGGTTCCTCATGAGCACAATTAAGTGTTCTGGGATACTCTTTCTCCATAATGTTTTCCATAGCTTGTCATGATCCACACAATGGAAAGTATTTGCTTAGTCAATAATGCACAGATAAACATCTTTCTGGTATTCTCTGCTTTAAGTGAAGATCTCTGACGTCAGCAATAATATTCTTCATTTCACATCCTTATTCTCTGGCAGTTCATTGTCAATGTACTGTTGCAGCCATGTCTGAATTATCTTCAGCAAAATTTTACTTGCATTTGAAAACTCTTAATTAGTTATGTACATATTTAGTGAATTTCTACCATACTTAATAATGAGTGCTGACTGAGCTAAACCCCAATCATCATGGGTTAACTACGAGCTACATGCCATGTGATAAGTGATCCCGAGAAGACAATGGTCGCAGACGACACCACAACTCCCCTTGCACACTGTGTACGCCAAGGGATCCGAGCGGAAGACCAGCTCTCCTGGACGCAGCGTCCAGTCAAGAGTGCAGCCAGTTTTCCCGGTTGGCACTGCTGAATTTTTCCACCTTCGTGGGCTCCATCCTCTCTCAGTTCCCCCACCTCAGACGTCTATCTGTTCCATGTTGCACCCGGCAGCCGGAACCGCGCGCCTGCCTCCTTGTTATTTTTTATCTCATTGTTATAACCACTGTGTCCATCCATCTCTTTGAGGGTATTCCTCTTTTTCTCTGATCCTCTACTTCATCAAGCATGATGTGCTTCTCCAGGTACTGGTCCCACCTGATACCATGACTGAAGTAAGTGAGCCAATAAGGAACATTTTAACTGTACTTCTTCCAATAAAGACTTGTTCAATCCCTGACAGTATATTTTTACAATGTATATTGTACATTCTCTTCTCTGAAGAGAAGAAGAGAATAACTCTTCTCTGAAGAGAAGAAGAGGAAGACCCCCAATGAGATGGATCAGCCAGGTGGCATCATTGATGGACTCGGGTGTGGCAGCGGTAGTGAGGTTGGCCCAGGATCGGACATTGTTTCGTTCTGCTGTGCATGGGGTCGCTATGAGTCGGTTCCGACTCGATGGCACCTGACAACAACAACAATTGTACATTAACACCTATGGGAGAATTGCGTTGATATGTCTTGTTTTCCTTGTTTTGCAACTTTTCCACCATTGACAGGGTGTAGTCTAATCACTTTTTTATTGCTCATTTTAGTGGAAAATATTTGAGTTTCCCTTCTTCAAAAAATTTCTA
Organism: Chrysochloris asiatica; assembly: GCF_000296735.1. Taxonomy (NCBI): domain Eukaryota; kingdom Metazoa; phylum Chordata; class Mammalia; order Afrosoricida; family Chrysochloridae; genus Chrysochloris; species Chrysochloris asiatica. The sequence goes on along the minus strand of NW_006408537.1, from coordinate 17,480,970 downwards.
TCTTACACAGATTCTAGCTTTCATAGATTTTACTGTATATTTAATTCTCTTTGCTAACAACAAAATTTAAATGCACCAATTCTTCTTTGATTTTCCATATTAATTATTCAGCTTTTGCAAGCACATGAAATGATTGAAATATAAATATAAAAAAATTCTTTTAGAGAATATAACTATTTCGGAAACCCTACATAGGGTCGCTATATGGATTGGAACTGACTCGATGGCACTTAACAACAACAATTATATTCTCTAAAAAGAATGATCATATATGAGAAATTGTAAATATATTAATAATAGTTGTTGTTAAGTGCCATCAAGTTGACTCTGACTCATAGTGACCCTGTATAGGGTTTCCAAGGAGTGACTGGTGAGCTGGAACCTCCAACCTTGTGGTTCAAACTGACCTTACAGTCCAGTGCATTAACCCACAGAGCCATACCAGGACTCCATATTAATAGTAGTAATGTTTTAAAGAAAATAAGATGTATAAATTACATGACAACAGGAAGTAGTGAAATAAATTGTGATGTATTCATGAAATACACTATTATAAAATAGTGAAATTAACTAAAATATAAGTAAAGGAATAAACTTAATTTCAAAAACTAAACATTAAGTGAAAATCTTATAGAATGGCATAAACAGTAGGACAAAATTTGTGTGATTTTTAAAGCATGGCATATTTGAGCATTGGACATGAGAACAGGCATCAAAATGAAAAACAGTAAATGAATAGTGGTGGGCCATATATGTGTGAGGGGAGAAAGATGATAAAATCAGTGAGAAATGAATAACAAAGATGTTAATGGTATCATTATTTTATTTCTTAATCTCAGCCAAGTGTAGGTGAATATGACACTACATTTTTGTATAACTTACTTAATGTATAATGTAGCTAAATTATTAAACAAGAAATGAAGAAGCCATTCAACATTTTAGTTCTGGCAGGATTAAAATGTTTTTTATTGGATTAACATTCCCACCAAAAGCAATTATATGTGATGGAGAAGATAAAGTAACTCTTTAACAGCTTTGGAGAACAACCAACTCAAGAATGATATGAGGCCCTGTAATAATTAATAAAAGAAAAACAAAGTGAGATGAGTTTTTATAATGATTATACCCTTTTTTCTTTGGTGCATTTTTCAAATCATGGAATACAGCATAGTATTATTGAACTGAGGACATAGAAATGAGATTTTTGTGACTTATGATGCCAATAATGGGGCATAATACTTCAGAAGATAGAACCAAAGAAAAGAAATCACAAAATCTGCATACAATTCCAATTGGGTCATTGACTGATTTCCAAGCACAGAGTTGTGTCATTGAGTTGGTTCCCATCCATAATGACATTTTATAAGGTTTCCAAGAGCAGCCAGTGGGTTTGTACTGCTGACCTTTCAGTTATCAGTCCAGTGTTAATCCAACAGCACCACATTTCACAAAACTAGAAGAAACTGCCCATGGTTATGAGGAAAATAAAGCTCTAAGGAGAGATTCAAGCAGCATACAGTGCTAAGAAGACAGAAACTTCATGATGGTGAAGGGATATTTATAAAGACTTTAGGAGTTCAGCGTATTTTTTTTTTTTATAAATAAGTACCTAAATGTAAGGAAAGGAGCTCTGGTAGCATAATGGTTAGGAATTGGGCTGCGAACCAGAAGGTCAGCAGTTCGAAACTACCAGCCACTCCGTGGGAGAAAGATGAGGCTTTCTGCTCATGTAAAGATTTACAGCCTCGGAAACCCTGTACAGGGTCGCTATGAGTCAGAACCGACTCCACGACACATAACAAAAACAACAAATGTAAGGAAGTAATAGTTATGCCGTAACCTGAAAGCAAAGGAGCTCTGGTCTACAGTGGTTACAAGTTGGATTGCTAACCTCAAGGTCAGCAGTTCAAAACTACCAATTGTTCCCACAAGAGAAAGATGAGGTTTTCTGCTCCCATAAAGACTTGCAGCCCCAGCAATCCTATGCAGGGTCACATTGAGTCAGAACAGACTCCATGGAACACCACCACCACCAAACTAAAAGCAAGCTTAAATGACAAGCCAGTAAAAAAAAAACAAAAGCTGCTATTAACAAAATTCAAAGCAACTCATTGTGCTCTATTAGTAGAAAACTTAACATTCTTTGGAGAAAGTTCCTATAATCTATGGGTTTTTTAATTGTTCATTGAGAATGTCTGGCTTTCAGTCAAAATTTATGAGTCAAATATGTTGTTAAGTGCCATTGAATTGATTCCAACTCATTGCCACCCGTAATGCCAATCTTGTGGCTACCAGTTCCAGGGCTTATCCTACAGAGCCAATGCAAGATTCTATATGAAAAATAATCAACGGAAACAATGGGAAAAGGGAAGAAGAAAAGAGATTGAAACAGAGCCTCAAGCTATTCATAAATTGCAGTAGTGAAATAGAAACTTTAAGATTGTTATGATTAAGGTGTAAAAAAAATGCTAAAATTGGAGGATTTTATCAGAGAATGAATTCTATATAAAAAAGGCTAATCTTAACTCTAAAATTAAAAATTCATAAAATTAAGACTAGAGTAGTTCTGTTTACAGTAGTTAAAACAAGAGAATCGTTTAATCAAAGAAGAATTTGGAACACAATTTGGAGCACAAACAAAACAATTGGAAAACAAAGAAGAGAGAAAAGTCACATACTGAATATGGTGAAGAGATGAGAGATTTTAATGGAAAAAAATAAATAATTAAAGAAATAATAGATGAGAAATTTGCAAATTTATAAAATATATCAAGCTAAAGATTGAAAACACATTATCAAGTGCTGGCAGGTTAGTAAACATAGAAATCAATAGCTTTCCTAATAGCAAAAATATTTTAGTACAAATAAGATTGACAAAAAGTGTTGCTATTAAATTCCTTTGGGTCAGTTTGATGTGTAGTAATCTCATGCACAACAGAAAAAAGCTCTGCCTGGTTCTGCTTGTTGTTGTTAAGTGCCGTTGAATCAGTTCTGACTCATAGCAACCCTGTAAACGTCTTCCAAGGAGTGGTTGGTGAGTTTGAACTGTCGATCTTGAGGTTAGAACCCACTTTGTAGTCAAGAGCATTATCTCACAGCGCCACACCAGGCCTCCTGCTACATCTTCACAATTGTTATCTTTAAGACCATTTTTGCAGTTGCTCTGTCAATCCATCTCATTGGGGACTTCCTCTTTTTCAATAAGCAAGCATGACTGTTATCTTATGACAGCATGTCCAAAGTACATGAGACCATGTCTCACCATGCTAGCTTCTAAGGAGTATTCGAGCTATACTTCTTCTGAGACAGATTTATTTGTTCTTCTGCTATTCCATGGGACTTTCAATATTCTTCCTCAACACCACAAGTCAATTGTATCAATTCTTCTCTGGTCTTACTTATTCTTTGTCCAGCTTCCACATACAAATCAGACAATTGAAAATACCATGACTGGAGTCAAGTGCACCTTAGTCCTCAAAATGACATCTTTGTTCATTATCACTTGAAAGAGTTTTTTTTTTATATAGCAGATTTGTCCAAGGCAATATGTCATTTGATTTCTTGACTGCTGCTTTCATTTGTATTGATTGTGGATTGACTATGGAGTCAATGAAATGTTTGATAACTTCCATTTTCCTGTTCATCATGATGTTGTTAATTGGTCCAATTGTGAGTATTTTTGCTTACTTTACATTGAGCTCTAATCCTTATTCAAGGGTCCCTCTCTCCGCTAATGCTATTGTTTTTTTTTGATCATATGCTACCTCTTGAAATGGTTGGATGTTGACCAATTCTCTGTACAATGACTATGCATTCTTTTGCATCTTCTTTTTATGCCTGCATCATTCAGTATTTTGCTCATAGAAACTTACAGTATTGCAAGTCAAGGTTTGATTTTCTTCAGTTCTTTCAACGTGAGAAATGATGAATATGTTGTTCCAGTTTGGTTTCCTAATTTCAAGTCTTTGCACATATCATTGTAATACTTGGTTGTCTTCTTGAGCTGTCCTTTGATATTTTCTGTTCATATTATTTTACTTCATAATTTTCTATAAGAATTTTAGCTACTGTATGTTCAAGAGACAATTTCAGCGTCTCTTCCAGTCATGGAGACTGATGCTTGCATTTCCATTAGTCCACTGGACTAATTGATTTCAAGCATCTTTAATTCTCATTACTCTTCTTTGTTCTGCACATGGAGAGACCAGTAGATGCACCTTAGATGGACATTCATGTACTATTAAGATCCTATATGCTACTCACCAAAGTAGGATACAGAACATGGTCTTTGTGCACTATGTTATGCCAATTGACCATGGTAATCCCTGAGACTATGGTCCTGAGTCCCAAGACCCAGCAACTCATTGCCTTAAGATGTTTGATAATACTAAGCTCTCATCATTTCATCCCCTGTATCCTCCACCACATTCGTACTTGTATTTGTAACAAAGGTAAACATCCACATATAAATATCTTCTTTCAAACCCTTATACATTTGCAGATATGCTCCCACTCTTCCCCATACCTGTGTACAGCCTGTGCTTCTGTCCATGTATCTATCCACAAAATACTGTTGTGTTAATATTGTGTATGTAACACTATTTACCTTTGTCCCTTTTAGCCCTAGCTACCACTTTGTGTCTTCACCAATCTTTATCATTCTCCTGCCAAACTCCTTTTTTTTTTGTATACTGCCAACACCATCATCAAGACAACATGGGCTATCCTCAAGCCAGTGAATTACTACTCTCCCTTCTCTCCCACCCCTGGTAACCTTCAAAGAATGTTTCTTTTATCATGAATACATTTTCTTGAATTTTAAAAATAGTGTTCTCCTACAATATTTGTCCTTTTGTGGTTGACTAATTTTACTTAGCATAATGTACTCAAGGTTCATTCATGTTATGAGGTGTTTCTCAGACTCATTCTTCACTGCTTCTTATTATTCCATTATGTGTATGTATCAAGGTTTGTATATGCATTCTTTCATTGTTAGGCATTTAGGCTGCCTCTTTCATTTTGCTATTATCAATAGTGCTGTGATGAACATCAGTGTGCATGTAGCTACTTATGTTTTAGCCTTTATTTCTTGAGAAGTGATTGCTGGATCATACAGTAGTTCTATTTCCAACATTCTGAGGAAGTGTCACATTGGTTGAATGATTTTACAGTCCCATCAACAGTGTAAAAAAGTTTCAGTCTTACCACATATTTGTCAGCATGTGTTATTTTCTGTTTCTTGTTTTGTTTTAAGTTTGCTATTAATGGTGTTGTATGAAAAGCACTCAACCATAAAGATGATTTGAACTATAAAGTTGGTAGTACCAACTCACCAGCCTCTCCTTGAAACTCTATATAAGGTTGTTTTTATGAATCAGAATCAATTCGACAGCACTTAACAACATTAATACTGTGGTGAGGTGTTATTTCATTGTTGATTTGATTTGCAACTCTCTAATGGTTAATGATGACGAACATTTCTTCATATGTTTGTTGGCTGCCTGAATGTCTGACTTGGTTAAGTGGCTGTTCATGTCCTTGGCCCATATTTTAATTGGTTCTTCGTTTTTTTTTCTTGTAAAGGAGTTATCGTTTTCTATACATTTTAGATATTTCTACCTTGTCTGATACATTATTGAAAAAATTATTTCCTAATCTCTTGCCTCTCTTTTTTTTCTTTTGTACATACGTGTCTAATTTTATGAGATCTCCGTCAACTTTTTTGTCATCTACTGTTTGTGTGTTTGTAGTTGTATATTGTATAATGTATTTATGTCATGTGTTAGAGCCCCTAAATTTGTCCATATTTTTTTCATTGGTGATCTTTGTAGTTCTAGGTTTTTTTTGTCTTTTATCAAAATTGAGTTTGTTTTGTATATAGCATGAAACACAGTTATTGTTTTATTTTTCTGCATATGAATTTCCAGTTTGCCAGCATCATTTATTGGAGACTTTGTCTTCCCCATTTGTCCTTTTGCCAAAGATCAACTGACATCGTATGGGTAGATTTACTTCTGGGTTCTCATTTCTAGTCCATTGATCTATGTACTTTTGTTGTACCAGTACCATACTGTTTTAATCACTGTGATGATTTTGAGATGAAGGAGTAAGAAGCCTCAAAATTTGTTCTTCATCTTAAAAAATGCTTTGCTTATCAGAGGTCACTTTCTCTTCCAGATAAATTTAGTGGTCACTCTTTATAGAACGTTAAAGAATGATATTGGAATTTGATTTAGGATTGCATATACTGTTTTGTGTAGTGTTGACATTTTCACAATATTGCCTTTTTATCCATTAGTATAGTGTTTCTTCCATATTTGCAAGTCTGTTTTGTTGTTGTTGTTGTTGTCAGGTGCCATCCGTACCGACTCATAGTGATACTATACAAAGCAGAATGAAACACTACCCAATCCTGGGCCAACCTCCTTACTGTTGCCATACTTGATACCATCAATGCTGCCATTTGGCCAATCCATCTTGTTGAGGGTTCTCCTCTCTTTCTCTGACCTTCCACCTTACCAAACATTATGTTCCTCTCTAGCAACTGGTCCCTCCTGACAATATGTCCAAAGTATGAGAGACGAAGTTTGGCCATACTGGCCTTCAAGGAGCATTCTGGCAGCACTTATTCCAACACAGATCTTTGTTGTTCTTTTGGCAGCCCATGGCACATTCAATATTCTCCTCCAACACCATAACACAAAAGCATCAATTCTTCTACAGTCTTCCTTATTCTTTGTTCAGATTTTGCATGCATATGAAGTTATTGAAAATACCATTGGTTGCGTCAGGTGCAACTTAGTCCTCAAGTTGATATCTTTGCTCTTCAACACTTTAAAAAGGTCTTGTGCAACAGATTTGCCTAATGCAATACGTCACTTGATTTCCTGACTTCTGCTTCTATGAGTGTTGATAGCTGATCCAAGAAGAATGAAGTCTTTGACAACTTCAATCTTTTCTCCATTGTTAAGAATGTTAGTTTATTGGTCCAGTGGTGAGGATTTTTGTTTTCTTGACACTGAGATGCAATCCATATCAAAGGCTGTGCTCTTTGATCTTCATAAGTAAATGTTTTAAGTCCTCTTCACTTTCAGCAAGCAAGGTTGTATCATCTGCATATCGCAGGTTGTTAATGAGTCTTCCTCCAATCCTGATGCCACGTTTTTCTTCATATGACCCAGATTCACGGATTATTTGCTCAGCATACAGGTTGAACAAGTATGGTGAAAGACTACAATCTTGTCTTACACCTTTCTTAATTTTAAAACATTCAGTGTTTCCATGTTCTGTTCGAACAACTGGCTCTTGATCCAGGTACAGATTTCTTATGAGCACAATTAAGTGTTCCAGAATATTCATACTTCACAATGTTGTCCATAGCTTGTCATGTTCCACACAATCAAAAGCCTGTGCATAGTCAATAAAGCACATATAAACGTCTTTCTGATATTCTCTGCTTTCAGCCAAGATCCATTGGACATTAGCAATGATAACCCTCATTCCATGGCCTCTTCTGAATCTGGCTTGAACCTCTAGTTCTCTGTCAATGTATGCTTGTAGCTATTTCTGTATTACCTTTAGTAAAACTTTACTGGCATGGGATATCAAAGCGATTGTCCCATGATTTCCACATTCCATTGGGTCACTTCTCTTTGGAATGGGCACAAATGTGGATCTCTTCCAATCAGTCGGCCAGATAGTTGTCTTCCAAATTTCTTGGCAGAGATAAGTGAATGCCTTCTGTGTCACCTCACTTTCTTGAAAGATTTTCATTTTTATTCCATCAATTTCTGGTGCCTTGTTCTTTGCCAGTTCCTTCAACACACCTTGGACTTCCTTCTTTAGTATCATTGGCTCTTGATCATATGTTACCTCTTGAAATGGATGACCATGAACAATTTCCTTTTGGTACAGTGACTCTGTGTATTCCTTCCATCTTGTTTTAATGCTTTCTGCATCATTCAATAATTTGCCTAGAGAAACCTTCAATAATGAAAGTTGAGGCTTGAATTTTTTCTTCAGTTCCCCCAGCTTGAGAAATACTTAGCATGTCCTTCCTTTTTGGTTTTCTGACTCCAGATCTTTGCACATTTTGTGGTAATATTTGATTTTATCATCTCAAGCTGACCTTTCTGTTCAGCTCTTGGATCTCCTCATTTCTTCCATTTGCTTTAGTATCTCTATGCTGGAGAGCAAGTTTCAGTGCCTCTTTTGGCATCCATTTTGACCTTTTCCTTCTTTCTTTTTTTCTTAATGACTTTTTGCTTTCTTCCTGTATAATGTTCTTGATGTCATCCCACAACTCTTTTGGTCTTTGTTCTTTAGTGTTTAATCTATCAAATATGCTCTTCAGATGAACTTTAAATTCAGGTGGGATATATTCAAGGTCATGTTTTTGCTTTCGTGGACTTGTTTTCATTTTTTTCAGCTTCAGTTTGAATTGGCATACGAGCAATTGATGGTCTATTCCACAATCTGCCCATGGCCTTGCTTTTACTGATGATATGGAGCTTTTTCATCATCTCTTTCCACAGATGTATTCAAGTTGATTTCTATGTATTCCATCTGGTTTGCTTCATGTGTATAGTCATCTCTTATGCTGTCTAAAGAAATGAACAAATTACAACAAAATCACCAATTACACCCTCCTATTTGGGATTCCTAATTTGAGTTTACACCACTGTCTGTCAGTTTGTCCTACCACAGTAACTTGTGAGCTACTGTAATTCTGGAAGCTATGCCACTGGTATTTTAAATAACAGCATGGTTACCCATATTGGACAGGTTTCAGATGAGCTTCCAGATAAAGACAAACTAGGAAGAAGGAGTGATGAACTACTTGCAAATATTTAGTCACTGAGAACTTTACAAATAGCAGAGAAACATTGTCAGATATAGTGCCATAAAATGAGCCCCTCAGGTTGGAAGGCACTCAAAATGAGACTGGGGAAAAGCTTCCTCCTCAAAGTAGAGTTGACCATGATGATGTGAATGGAGAAAAGCCCCTAGGAATAAAACTTGTGAGACCTTCATTTGCTGATGAGGTACAACTCAAAATGAAGAGAAACAACTGTAAACATCCATCAATAATCAGAATATGGAATGTATGAAGTATGAATCTACGAAAGTTAGAAATTGTCAAAAATGAAATGGAGTGTATAAACATCCATATCTTAGGCATTGTTGCTGTTGTTAGGTGCCATCATGTCGGTATCAAACCATAGTGACCTTATGCACAAGACAATGAAATACTGCTCAATACTGGGCCAACCTCACTACTGTTGCCATGCTTGAGTCCATCGATGCTGCCACTTGGCCAATCCATCTTGTTGGGGGTCTTCCTCTTTTTCTCTGACCCTCCACCTTACCAAACATGATATCCTTCTCCAGTGTCTGGTCCCTCCTGACAATATATCTAATGTATGACAGACGCAGTTTGGCCATCTTGGTCTCTAAGGAGCATTCTGGCTGAACTTCTTCCAAAACGGATATATTGGTTCTTTTGGAAGCCCAAGGCACATTCAATATTCTCCTCCAACACCATAACTCAAAAGCATCAATTCTTCTGTGGTCTTCCTTATTCACTGTTCAACTTTTGCCTGCATTTGAGGTTATTGAAAATACCATTGGTTTGGTCAGGTGCACCGTAGTCCTCAAGCTGACATCTTTGCTCTTCAACACTTTAAAAAGTCTTGTGCAACAGATTTGCCTAATGCAATATGCCCTTTGATTTCTTGACTTCTGCTTCTGTGAGTGCTGATAGTTGATCCAAGAAGAATGAAGTCCTTGACAACTTCAATCTTTTCTCAATTGATAAGAATGTTGTTTATTGGTCCAATGGTGAGAATTTTTGTTGTCTTGACATTGAGATGTAATCCATACTGAAGGCTGTGCTCTTTAATCTTCATCAGTAAATGTTTTAAGTCCTCTTCACTTTCAGCAAGCAAGGTTGTATCATCTGCAAATCACAGGTTGTTAATGAGTCTTCCTCCAATCCTGATGTCACATTTTTCTTCATATGACCCAGATTCACGGATTATTTGCTCAGCATACAGGTTGAATAAGTATGGTGAAAGAATACAATCTTGTCGCACACTTTTCTTAAATTTAAAGCATTCCGTTTCCCCAAGTTCTGTTTGAACAACTGGCTCTTGATCCAGGTACAGATTCCTCATAAGCACAATTGAGTGCTCCGGAATATTCACACTTCACAATGTTGTCCATAGCTTGTCATGATCCACACAATCAAAAGCCTTTGCATGGTCAATAAAATATATGTAAACAGCTTTCTGATATTCTCTGCTTTCAGGCAAAATCCATCGGACATCAACAACGATATCCCTCATTCCATGGCTTCTTCTGAATCCGGCTTGAACATCTGGAAATTCTCTGCCAATGCATGATTGTAGACTTTTCTGTATGACCTTTAGCAAAACTTTACTGGCATGGGATATCAAAGAGATTGTCTGATGATTTCCACATTCTATTGGGTCACCTCTGTTTGGAATGTGCACAGATATGGATTCTTCCAATCAGTAGGCCAGGTAGTTGTCTTCCAAATTTCTTGGCACGTGTAAACCATCTTAGGCATTAGTGAGCTGTAATAGAGTGGTATTGGCCATTTTGAATCTGACAACCACATGGTTTACTATGCCAAGGAATTACAAATTGGAAAGGAATGATGTAGCATTCCTTGTCATAAAGAGCATCTCCAGATCAGTCATGAGGTACAACGTTGTCTATAATAGCATAATATCCATGCACCTACAGGGAAAGCCAGCTAATACCACTATTATTCAAATTTGCACACCAAGTACTAAAGCCAGTGAGGATGAAACAGAAGAATTCTACCAACTTCTTCAATCTGAAATTGATCAAACATGCAATGAAGATGTATTGATCATTACTGGTAACATGGAATGCAAAGGTTGGGAACAAAGAGGAAGGATCAGTAGTTGGAAATTATGGCCTTGGTGATAGAAATAATGCTGGAGATCGCATGATAGAATTCTGCAACATCAATGATTTGTTCATTTCAAAGTTTGTTTTGTAGAAACCAGTATATCTTAAAACTATTCATTATGGAAATTTAGAAGGCAATGTTGTTTCAAACTATTATTTTAATTTAACTAGGAACCATGTCTTAAGTTTAACATTATCACAAGAAAATCATCACCTTTTTCTTATGAAATACAATACAAGCATGATCTAATATTTTATAATATTAAGATTATTTATAAATTAAAATTATTTATATTTCTAGTATTGTTCCAACTTGACGTGCATATATTATTAATCATTCTTTAATCAATTCCCTAATTCTTCATTTACATTTGGTTTTGATGTCTGGAAATTAGTATTTTTTACTTTAATTCCCATAATTACATAAGATGAAGCATTAAAAAGGCTGATTCATAAAGATGAAGTTATATACAATATTCACTATATTAGAGAAATTAATCTTCTGTTTTCAATATAATCACTCTATTAATGTTCCTCAGTTTTTTCATTTTAATATTAAATAATAGACCTTCTGTTACAGATTGTATTCTACTTTGAACATTATTATGCCATGTGTGATTAGTTACATTGTTCTATAGGAACCATTCTCTGTGTTTATTCTCGATACATATTTAACCATTGCTTTTAGAAATAATACAAGTACTCAATACAACTAGTTCGCTTACACTTTTAGTAGTACTTATGGAAAATATTATGTAAAACAAGCACTAACATTGCACCCCTGTCTAAACATATGTCAACTATGTTAAATACTTAGCACCATGTACCTTGACAATTAACCCAACCATCAAAATTCTACTTTGAGAGCTCAATTATTGAATGCATGGAAGAATCCAATCCCTATTACCTTGGCCTTTTTCCTACCGCAGATAACTTTTCTCTCCAGTTTGGAAAAAGATTAAATTTCTGTTGTTATTGTTAAGTGCTTTTGAGTGGGATCTGACTCACAGTGATCTTATATAGGGTTACCGAGGAGAGTCTGGTGAGATTGAACTGCCGACCTTGCAGTTCAAACCAACCTTGAGGTCGAGTGCTTATCGTATGGCACCACACAAGGACTCTATTAAGTGAAAATAATTGCTACAATCTAGATTTTTTTTTATGGGAAAAGTGGGCTATTGACTTTGAATGGGTGAATGGGAGGCCTGGCTCTGGTGAACCTTTGGGAAATGGAGGCCACAAATAACAGAAGGACTGGGTAAAAAATGGAAACGGTAGAAGAACGCACTGAAGTCATTAAAGGGTTTTCAAATATGAAAGCAATCATTTTAACTTGTTTAATGGTCTCTTATAGCTGGCAACAGAAACTACAGAGGTCAATGGGAACTGTTTAATGGTGTCTCCTCTTCAAGTGGCAACCAAGGCATGTGCCACACCAGCCATACCTTATATATGTCTCTATTCCAACCTCACATTCAGAAGGTTTTTGAAAATACATACCAATAAATAAAATAGCTAATTATTATTGCTATTGTTATTGTTTTTTTAATGTAATTGACTAGCATTTCTGTTTCATACTACTTATAGTGTTATATAACATTAATATTTACATAATAAAATGTTCTTCTTATCTTGTATTTAAAAATATTAAAAGTAATCTGACCAATGCTTGTATAATATAAAACTTAAAGTATCACATAACAATTTTATATTTTTGTTTTTATAATTATGCCAGATGAGCATTAAACAAATATATAATTTAATGGGATTCTTGGTTTTATTTTTTTGTGCTGTTGATTTTTGTTTGTTTTTTAACAGAGAAATAGGTATAACAAAACAGTTTGAGTGTGACCTTTTTGGAATCTAGTTTTTGTAAAAGATAATACACTTTTCTTTCACTAAATAACTTAGTTCTGCAAAGTGTTATAGTATAACTAGGTAGAAAAAATCAATTAAGTTTTAAAATTCAAAGAATTGTCAATATATAGTATACAAACAATTAATCTTAATATATATATATTTAATTTAAACTGTGTATTGTGCACTGAGTGAAGGTTTACAGGGCAGATCATCAGTTCCATATTCAGCAATCATGTACTTTACTTCATTATATGGTTATAATCTCTTCAAAGTACCAATAGTTCACAGCTTTTACCTTTATTCACTTTAACCACTGCATTCTCCATGTCTCCCCTCACCTCCATCTTTTTTCTGCCGACCTCCCTCTGGTTGTACATTGCTTGTCCTGTCACCTATGTCAACACATGTCTACCCTCCAATGCATGCATCATTTACTCCTCCCTCAAAACCATGATAAGAGTGTTTCTTTTATCAAGAAAACATCCCCCCCCCTTTTTCCTTTTTGATGTAAAAAAGAAACAAAAAACCTACAACACACAAGGATATGTAATAGTTTAAACAAACAAAGAGCACATTTTGAAAGCCAGCCTCCTGGCTGCCAGCACACAGCCCTTCTCTTTTTACATGAGTCTAGAGTTCTCTGCTGCTCAAAAGCATATTTGTTCCAATAGTTACCCTCATATTTGCTCTGTATTGAGACTCAGAAATTCTGGTATGTCTGGTCATGTCCTGTGAACTCCTTGCCATAGCACATTTGGAGCTTAAAGGATAAATATTAAACAGCAAAGTTCAGGAGAGTGATGTCTGAATTGTCAAAGGGATAAGACTAAGATGAATCAAGTATGGTAATTGAAGCTGACCAGAGTCCTTGTACTGGCACATTAAAATTCATGTTTAAATTCATATCAAAGTGAGGCAGAGCAAGATGCTGGATTAGGCAGAAAAGCTGTGCTGATCTTTGGCAACAAGGATGTGGGAAACCAGATAAGACAAATGCAAAGGATGGTCCTAGAACTCTGAGCCTCATAGGAAGGGAAAAGTAAGTGCACTGACTGTTTACTGGGAGAGAGTGTTGAGCAGAAGTGGCAAGATAGGATGTGACTAGTGAATTGTAGTGGCCAGCATGATCTGCCATTTTGAGTGGGTGTAAGTGGCTTAAGAGACAAAAATGAAAATTGCATTGCAGAAAACTAACTGTGACTTGAAGATATGAAGGTGCTTTTATTTTTTTTCTTCTCTGGTTCCTAACACTCCCCTTGTACAAGAGTTGAGGCCAGCCTCCACCAGTGTATACCCCCAGGGAAGGTCCCACTTTCCAGGCAGATTGAACCACTCCAATCCTGAGCTAGTGAGCACCATAGAAGGGGGGGGGGGAGCTAGCTAAGTAACCCTACTCAGGTCAAATATGCAAAGTCAGTCCTGACCAACTCTGGGTCTAACTCTCACCAGGAGAAGCAACTGAATGGATATACGCGATAGCAAAATGGCTGAGCAGATGCATAGGGTAGAAAACAGAAAGAGAGAGGTAAAAAAGACTGGTTATATGTTCAGCTGCTGTAAAACAGACCCAGGACAACATACAATGTCAATGAAATTCCCCCCACCCCCACACAAATTGAACTTCACGTAGAGCGAACAGAGAATTGCACACAAGTTCATCTCTTGATCAGACCCAACAGAAGGCAGTTGGAGAGTGCCTAAGAATACACCAACGTACATCCATCAACTTAATACAGATACAATCAAACCACAATGCCTTGAAAGCACCAGACAATTTTTGTGTATATGAAGAATCAAGACAGAGTAGCTCAAATGGCAGACTATACAAAAATGCTTTTCAGACCCTCTTCAGAAAAATAAAGGAAAGTCAGATGAAATAGATTCAGATAATGGTCCCTGAACTCTAAACTTCAGAGAAAGGGATAAATAAGTAGATCAAGTGTTTATTGGATGAAAGATTTTAAACACAAGCAAGAAAGGAGGTGATTACTGATTTGGGCAGCCAACGTGTCCCACCGTGAGATTTTGAACAGGAATAAGCATATAGAGTGACAACAGAGCAAGCACTCCCATTGCAGAAACCTGCCAGCAATTTGTAGAGACAAAGGTGTGAGTATTTCCTTTTTTTTTTTTCCTTCCTGCCTTTTGCTCTTTCTACTCATTTCCTCTCTCTTGACCAAAGACCTGTGTCAGTAGAAACCCCTAGGGAAGGTTCTTGACTGTGCAGAATTTTCTGTGCCAAATGGAAGCTTTTGCATTGCACAAATCACTGAGTGCATAATTGAAGGAGGAGGAGACAACAGAAAAATCTGTGCCAAAAGTTGCCTCTAAATCAGGTCTGTCCAGCCCTGGGCAACCAGAAACAGCTGAACAGACTTGAGGAGAGTGAAAAAAATTAAAACTTGTGTTAGATCAGAGAGCTACAGTAGGAACATCATGAAATTTCTCAGGTGACTTGGAAAGCAAGAGTCCATTAGGTGATGCTAAAGAATTACTCTTATTTTCCCACAGTTTTTTCCCCCTCTTTTTCCAGTTTTATTGTCTTGATAATTTTTTCTCTGGGTTTTTATGACTTTCATTTATAGTCTCATTTTTACTTCTCCTTCTATCTTGTGGGAGTGCTTTCTCTTCTTGCCTCACCTGACAGGTGATGGCAATTATGGCCATCCAACCAGGTAATAATTGCAGTGCTATACAACAGGGTAGCATCATCACCCCAAATCTTCTAAAGATATTCTAAATTGAGTGGTACAACCAGTGAACAGAGAAGCCCATCTCCTGATCACACCAATTAGGAGACAACTAGAGAGTGCTAAGAATGCAACATATAATCATCTAATTAATACAAATACAACAACAGCACAATGCATAAAAAGTAGTATAAAAATACTGCTCACATGCAGAAACAAGACATTGAAGCTCAAACAAACAACCAATAGAAAGAGATAAAATTGCATTTGAAGGAGAACAGGCTTTGGAATCACCTGAAAAATAATTCAAGAGAATGATAGTAAGGTACATCCAAATGTTCCACAGAAATTTCTAAGAAAATAAGGAAGGAGTCAGAAAAGTGTTACAGGAACAATCAAACAAAATAGATATAGCATTGGAGACAATACAAAACCTGCAAAAAGAGGTCCCGATGACCAATACTAAAATATCAGAAATAGACAATACACTTAAAGGGCAAAGGAGTAGAATTGAAAGGATGGAAACCAGGATTACTGAACTTGAAGAAAATCTCTCAATACTGCTTAGAAAAAGCAGATAAAAGAATGAAAAAATCTGAAGAAAGCCTAAGATTCATGTGGGATAACATGAAGATGAATACCTTACTGGTGATTGGAATTCCAGAACAGGAAGAGACAAAGAAAACTACAAAAATGATAGCCAAAGAGCTGTTGGAAGAAAATGTCCCTAATATAATGAAAGACAAGAATCTGAATGAATCTCAGGCAGGATAGAACACAAAAGGAAATCACTAAGACATGTCTTAATTAAACTCTCCAAAATCAAAGACAATGACATCCTGAAAGCAGCTAGGGTGAAAAAGAAATTTTACTGCAAAGGAAAACCATTAAAATTAAGCTCTGATTTCTCAGCAGAAACCAATAAGGCAAGAACGCAATGGCAGGCATATACAAAACTCTGGGAGAAAAATACTGCTAACTGAGAATCATATACCCAGCAAAGCTGTTAATCAAATATGATGATGAAATCAGAACATTTCAGGATAAACAGAAATTAAATGATTTTGTAGAAGCCAAGTCAGTGCTTCAAAATATATTGTTGTTGTTGTTAAGTGCTGTTGAGTTGATCCCAACCCATGTTGTTGTTGTTGTTGTCAGGTGCCATCGAGTCGGAACCGACTCATAGCGACCCCATGCACAGCAGAACGAAACAATGCTCGATCCTGGGCCA
>NW_006408537.1:17350472-17454694 GCF_000296735.1 Chrysochloris asiatica | reverse complement strand
TCCCGGACTAGAAAGCAATAGATTTCTTGCTTCTGCCACAAATTCCCCCAGCTGTGAGCCTTCCAACCTTCTAAGTATTCCTTTCTTTATATGTGGTTCAGAGTTCTGGGACCATTCCCTGAGCCTGCTTGGTCGGGTATTCTGTGTTGTTGTTGGCAGAGCTCTCTGCTATACGTCCACCCCATCCGCCATCTTGTTTGTTCTATGATACATATTCTTTAGCAGTGCACATGAAACATTCACAAAAATAGAACATTTATTAGGCCACAAATCAAGTCTCAATAAATTAAAAAATATAAAATTACTACAAAGCATCTTCTCAGATCACAATGATGTAAAATTAAAATTCAACAATAGGAAGATCAAGGAAATAAAATCAAATACATAGAAACTGAATAAGACCCTGCTTAAAAGCTACCAACTTATATGCATTCAAGTGTGTGCTTAGTTTCCTAATGAAGGGGGCAAGGTAGAATTCCCCCTGAATAGTTTTCCTCTTTTCCAGATGGGTCTGATGAAAGGGAATGGGGGATGATGGGTATAGGATTTTATGATTCAGCTGTGAATAATTGTTATTAACACTAATTGTGATTATCACAACTGTAAATGTAGAAGATGTATAACTAAATGAGGGGAGTAGCTAATCTTCTCAGGAACTGAGGACCCTAAGACCCCCAAGAGGGGACAGTATGAATTGAGTGTAGGATCCTTACCAGTTGATTTTGGTAGCTGCAGGGATGGTGTCAGGGGCAATGTCATAAAGAGAGAGAGCAGCTGAGTTCTCTGGACCCATGGAATTAGAAAGGTTGTGTGTAGACTGTGGTCTTGTTTACAAAATGTACCTTTAGGACATTCAATTGAATATATAATTTCTATTTTGTATGTGTACATTAAAAAAGGGGGGCGAATAGAGGTAAATATTGATAACTGATGGCACATAGAGGTGATTGTAATAATTTCAATGAATCAAAACATGTTTTGTTGAATTTAAAACTGATTGTCTGCCCTGTAAACTTTCACTCAATTTACAATAAAAACTTAAAAACAAAACACACAGAGTAACTCAAACAAATGATCAAGAGTCAGAGCTAGAAAATACTTTTGAGGAAAAAGTGGTATTGGATATCTGAAAAAGGATTACAGGAAATGATATTTAGTTACCTCCAAACTATTGACAGAAACGTTGAGGAAAGATAATGAAGAATTCAGACAATCACTACATAAATGATCAAACAGAATAGATAATGGATTAGTACAATATAAATCCTGTAAACAGAAATCCAGAAGTTTAATACTAAGATATCAGAAATAGACAGTATACTGAAAGGACAAAGCAGTAAATTTGTATCAATGGAAGCCAGAATTAGTGAGCTTGAAGATAAATTTCTCAATACAAGCTAGAAGAACAATCAGAACAATTAATGAAAAATATTTGAAGAAAGCGTAAGATGCATGTGGAACAACAGGAAGAGGCATAATCTAGGGGTGATCAGAATTTCAGAACAGGAAGAGACAAAGAAAAGCACAGAAAAGATCATCAAAAGGCTGTGGGAAGAAAATTTCCTTTCCCTCACACCATGAAAGATGAGAAGGTGAATGAACCCCAAACAGGATAGACCCCAAAATAAAATCACACTAGGCATCCAATAATCAAACTCTCCTAAATCAAAGACAAGGAAAACATCCTGAAAGCAATTCGAGAAAAAAAATAAATGTTATCTACAAAAGAAAACAAAAAATAATATGCTATGATTTCTCAGCAGAAATCAAGCAGGCAAGAAGGCAATAGGAGAATATATACAAAATTCTGCAAGAAAAAACTTCCAATCAAGAATCATATACCCAGGCAAAACTGTTACTCGAATACGACAATAAAATTTAAATATTTCCAAATAAACAGAAATTAAAGGAATTAGTAAAAATACAACAAACAAACAAAAAACAAAATAACAACAAACAAACAAATAAATGAAGCCAACTTTACGAAAAACACTAAGATGAGTCCTTTGACTGAGAATCAACACCAGGAGACAACAACCAGAGATTAACATACACATTGCCATCACCCAGAATTCAATCCAGATATGGAACAATCCAGAGAAACACAAAACTAGAGGAATGAAGATAAAGATGTACTGCATTATCATTTAAAGTGTTGGAAAGTAAAGACGTCATTTTGAGAAGTAAAGTGTACCTGATATGAACCAAGTTATTTTCAATGGCCTCATCTGCATGTGAAAGCTAGACAATGAATAATGAAGACTGTAAAAGAATCAATGCATCTGAATTTTAGTGTTAATGAAGAATATTGAAAGTACTATGGACTGAAAGAATAACGAACAGATCTGTCTTCTGGAAGCAGTACAGCTAGAATACTTTTTAGAAGAGAGGATGGCAGGTCTTCATCTCTTGTACTTTGGACATATTCTCAGGAGGAACATCATGCTCAGAATCAGTGAAACAGTGGAGAAACCCCTATGTGATGAGTGGGCAATGTTCTGTTGTGCATAGGGTCACTATGAGTTGGAACTGACACCATGGTAACTAACAATAGCAACAACATCTGGTTAATAATGTCTGTTTTGCCACAAATTTGTTGTTGGTGTTATATACCACTGAGTTTTTTCTGTATAGGTTTTCCAAGAAGTAGCTTGTGGATTTGAACCACCAACCTTGTGGTTAGCAGTCAAGTGCTTATTCTACAGCATCCAAGCAGGCCTCCTTACCGTAAAGGGGAAATAAAAATATAGGAACACACACACACACTGAGAGAGAGAGACAGAGAGAGAAACAGAGAGAGAATATTTCCATGAACTTTTAAAAGTCTATATAATGTTTAATATTTTACCTTAAATAAACCAAAGCAAATCTGCTTGCAACAACAGTGATAATTCCATTTAATTTGTATTACCAATGCCAGACCTCAGAGGGGTCACTTCTGGTTGCCAGTGTTGACTTGTTAGGGAAGTGACTCTTGTGCTTTCTTGGACACAAAATGATCTTGAAGGAAGATATTTGACTATAAAACTCAGAGTAACTTTTAGGTTGATTTGTCTTCCCCAATAAAGATATAATGAGGCCCTACCCTCCAGTGTGGTTAAGAATCGGGCTGTGAACCGCAAGGTCAGCAGTTTGAAACTACCAGTGGTTCCGCGGTAGAAAGATGAGGCGTTCTGCTCCCATAAAGATTTATAGCCTCGGAAACCCTGTGCAGAGTCGCTATGAGTCGGAACCGACTCCACGGCACTTAACAACAACAACAACAACCCTCCAGTACCTTAATGTGACTTTGTTAGGGAATAGAGTCTTTGAAGTTGTTATCAGTTAACATGAGGTCCTATTGAATGGGTGTGGATTTTTATCCTAATGAGAGTTGCTGTTGTTCATTAAGTGCCACTGAGTCCATTCAGAATCGTAGCAACTTTGTATCGTGTTTCCAAGAATCAGCTGGTGGAATTGTATCTCCATCCATTCCGGTAGCAGTCCAGTACTTCTTCTTCAGTGCAAACTGAATAGTGTCCTTATAGAAAAGAAGAGACAATGAGACAGATACAGAGAGGAAAAAGTTATGTAAAAGTGAAACAGATTTTAAGTTTCAAGTCTGGAAAGTCCAAAGATCATCAGCTTTCATTAGATGGTATGAGAAAAGAATGGGAAAAATTCTCTCTAATCCTCAGTAGTCAGTGACATCCTAGTTCCTTATTTATAGCCTCCAGACTGTGAGAAAATATTTTGTTCTTCTTTTAAGCTACTCTGTTTATAGTGCTTTGTTATGAAAGCTGTAGGAAACTGGTACATTGGTTCTACAATAGAAAAAGGAGCAGTATGCACTAGAGATTTGATTATTTGTTTTACCATTATTTTTACTCCATTTTGCCCTTTACTGGTGATGAAGAGGAAAGTGTAAAAACTGTAGCTTTAACTATGAGCAAATGACCTGACCTGAAACAGTGGCTGAGAATGTTTATAGATAGGGAATAATGTATAATTATTAACTGTTGTTGTTGTTGTTAAGTGTTGTCGAGTGGTTCCGACCCATAGTGACCCAGTATAGGGTTTCCAAGTAGAGCAGGTGAGCTTAAACCTCTGACCTTGCAGTTCAAATGGCTTTGCAGTCTGGCACATTAACCCACAGTGCCACACTACCCTAAGCATATTTAGAGTCCTGGTGTGGTGCTGTAGGATAATCACTGAACTGCTAACCACATATTCAGTAGTTTAAACCCACCAGACACTCCTTGAAAACCGTATACAGGGTGGCTATAAAACTGAATTGACTGGACAGCACTTAAGAACAACAAATAATATTTATTTGTTTTTTGATTAATTAATTTTTTATGTAGATTATTTTAATATGTAAACAGGGCCAGGAAACCACATAATAGTTTTAGAGTTCAAAATGAGATTTTTGTAGTAACTAAATACCTTGAAATACTATCCCTTATTTGAAGAAGGAAAAAAACAATTCTCTTCACTTACAAAGTAGGTGGTGGTGGTGTGCCGTGGACTTGGTTCCGACTCATAGTGACCCTGTACATGGTTTCCGAAGCTGTAAATGTTTACTGGAGCAGAAAACCTCCTCTTTCTCCTGTGGAAAAGCTGGTAGTTTCAAACTGCTGACCTTGAGGTTAGCAGCCCAATTTGTGACCACTATGCTACCAGAGCTCCTTTATAAAGTAGAAGAGAAGCAATTTTTTTTTACTCTCTGAGATCTGGGTAAAGAAACAAATCCCCTGATATTTTGTAACTAAGTTTTTAATATAAGTTTGATGTTTGGATTTACAATACTCATGTGGTAGAGAAACTATAAGGAAAACACACTAAAATTTAAAAATAGCCTTAGGGAAGTGATGGCTATGTTGAAGACAGAGAAAATAATCGTATGAGAAAACACAGTCAAACCAAGATGCATAAGATTCTTAGAAAAACTACTGCTACAAAGTAGACTACAATTCAAAATTGTAAAATACACTAACAAAATATTGCTGGGTTTTAGATAACAAAACAGACTCATAGACTATAAGAAATAATTATGCAAATAATTAAATACAATTTAAAAAATAATGACCATAATAATAAAATGACACTGTGAAAAACAAATAGAAAAAAAAAAAAAAATTACTAATCAACACTAACCAGAGACTTCGTGTTAGCAATTCTGGTGATACCATGAGTTAAGCATTAGACTGATTCCAATTTGTGCCCATTTCAAAGAAAGGTGGGCACTTCCCAAGTCTACTGGTCAGGTGTCAGATTGCAAACTTGTGAATCATCTAGTTGCAAGGCTGATGAACCAAGAACAACAGGCCAGATACAGGTAAATCAGGTATAATGGCCAGTTGCTGACAATTCCCAGATCAGCAGGCAATTGAGCAGGCTGCTGGCTCAAGTCCACAGAACCAGAGTTCAGATGATAAGCCAGATGTAGAATCTAGACCAAGCAGAAAGTAAGCCCAAGTAAGTGTACAATGCATTGGAAATAGGCCACACACCCAGAGAAACACTTATTTTCAGTTGATTTCCTGCTCATATCAGATCTCATCAAGAGATTACTATTTCTTAACAGCCAAACCACTGAGAATCGTGATCCAATCAGGTTGATTTAAAACCTAAACTATCCCACATCTCTATATTTATATCACCAGAATAGACAGTAAAGCAAAAACATTGCTTTACATTTAGAGGATTATTGCAAATAATGATAAAATATTCTGTTCACTGACAAGATGTAGCTACCATGAGTCCAATAGCATGTTCTAAAAGTATGTTGTTGTTGTTGTTGTCAGGTGCCATTGAGTCGGAACTGACTCATAGTGACTCCATGCACAGCAGAACGAAACAATGTCCAATCCTGGGCCAACCTCACTACCGCTGCCATACTTGACGTCATCAATGATGCCACCTGGCCGATCCATCTCGTTGGGGGTCTTCCTCTTTTTCTCTGACCCTCCATCTTACTCAGCATGACATCCTTCTCCAGCGACTGTTCCCTCCGGACAATATGTCCAAAGTATGAGAGACGAAGTTTAGCCATCTTGGCCTCCAAGGAGCACTCTGGCTGTACTTCTTCCAAAACGGATCTATTGGTTCTTTTGGCAGTCCATGGCACTTTTAGTATTCTCCTCCAACACCACAACTCAAAGGCATCAATTCTTCTACGATCTTCCTTATTGACTGTCCAGCTTTCCTATCCAGATGAGGTTATTGAAAATACCATGGCTTGAGTCAGGCTCACCTTAGTCCTCAAGCTGACATCTTTGCTCTTCAACACTAAAAAGTTCCTATGCAGCAGATTTGCCTAATGCAATAAATATGTGGTCTGATCTCTTCTAAAAGCATATAAGGCAAAAATTAACCTAACAACAAGGAGAACTGATAAATCTATTATCATATAGTAAAAAGTAAACACATTTCTTTAAACAAGCAATAGATTAAATTGTTGCTGTTGTTGTGAAGTGCCTAGTTCTGACTCATAGTGACCCTGTATAGGGTTTCCAAGGAGCCACTGATGAGGTTTACCACCCCTGGTAACCAATAAGGAAAATTTTTTTCCCTTTTTCAAATGCATAAATTCTAGTAGGGTCTTCCTTATACATTGTAAGATGTCCAACTTTCATATGCATATGAGGTGACTTAAAATAACATAGTTTGGGTCAGGCACACCTTAGTCCTCAAACTGAAATATCTACTCTTGAACACTTTAAAGAAGTCTAGTGCAGCAGATTCTTGCTTGTTGTTTCCATGAATGTTTGTAGATCCAAGTAAAATGAAGTCTTTGACAGCTTCAATCTTTCCTCCGTTTATCAAGATGCTATTTATTGATTCACTTGTGAGGGTTTTTGTTTTCTTTACAATGATGTGCTATCCATACGGAGGACTGTAGTCTTTGTTCTTCATCAGTAAGTATGTTATGTCTTCCTTGTTTTCTGAAACCAAGGTCGAATCATCTGCATATTGCAGGTTTTTAATGAGTCTTCCTCAAATCCTGATATAGCCTTTTGAATTCTACACAGGATCATAATGAGTCAGAAGGGAGTCCTGGTGTGGCTCTGTAGGGTGAACATTGGACCTTAAGGTCATTTGAACCCACTAGTTTCTCCTCAGAAACCCTATACGGGGTCACTATTAGTTGGAACCAACAAGATGGCACTTAATAGCAACAAGGCTAATTATTCAATGATTACTAAACCAGATCTTATAATACCACATTTTATTTGGAAATAAGTATGGACATTACCTTACTTTCTTTTCATATCTAACACTACTCCCCTTTTCACATCTCTTAAACTCTGTATCAACTCTAAAGTATTTTCAATTTTCTATTATCTTTGTTCATATTTGTCTCTATTTTTCTTGTAAAAATCAAGACTTGTTTATTGAGAAAAGTTTTAAGGAAATAATATTAATAAAACACTTTTAAGATGTTTTAGTGTATTATTAACTTAGTTGCAAATAGCATCAGTTAAAGTGCCAGGAGTTAGAAAATAATCAATGTTGGGAGTTCTTTCCTTTGCTAAATGTATCAGAAGACGATTAAGGGCAATGACTAATAAAGCAGCCATGATTGTAAAAACATGTAAACAATTCAATATAGTTGATTAATTCAAGTATTACAAAGGTTTAAGAATTAAAAATTAAACATTGAACTTTCTCAGAGAGCAAATATTGGTTTCTATTATCAAGTGAGTAAAATGCTATGTTAGTATGTTGGAATTGACAAATGACCTGCAGTTCTGAGTCTGTAGGGTTTGGAACAAATGCCTTAAAAAAACATCAATCTTTAAGAAAAGAAATCCTTAGTTCTGTGTTGTCACAGTTTTAGGCCCTGAATAAAGGAATTTGCCTTCATTTCAGACTGGCAATCAGCAGTTTAAAGCTTGGCACAATCTTCTCACCTTTATCTAATTTTAATATACTGCATTGTAATTTTGTACTTGCAATATGCCTCACAAACCATGTTAAAATAATATGCTATCGTTGCTGTTAAGTGACATAAAAACCCTGTACAGGGTTTCTGAGGAACAACAACTGGTGAGTTTGAATCGGTAAGCTTCTGGTTAGAGTCTAGTATTTACCCTTCAATGCCATGCATATAAAGCAATTTCAAATGTTTTATGTACAAAAGAAAAACAGAATCTTACAGTATTATTGCACTGTGAGGATCATTTTCAATCTCCATGAAATTCAAGCAGTATTCAAAGCTCATTTTAAGCTAAACTTTCATACTTTGGTATTAGTATGAAGAAAGCTAGATCAGCTTTTTAATAACCCTCTGTATCTGGTTTATGATACTAAAGACACTGGTATAAAGCTACTATAATTTTCAAAATTATACTAAAGATTTCCTTTAAATTATGAAAACTTTTATATCTAATACAGATGTGCTTCTTATATTTCCACCTCTCATCCTTCAAGACTCAGCACTACACCATCTGCCTCCAAGCAGAGGGACCAACATAGAGCTATTGTATTGGAGAAGAAACAAGGATACCAGCATGACTGAAGAGTGCAAGAAACCAAGGTAAGAGTGATATTAAATAGGATATGGAAAATTGTTGGGGTTTTGTTGCAGGTTCTGTAGAAAGCTACTGGATTATTGAGAAACTAAAGCTACTGGATTAATGATACTACTCAGGTTGTTGGAGATAAGACTGAAGTTGTCAAGGACTTCATTTTTCTTGGATCAACTATCAACATTCACAGAAGCAGCAGTCAAGAGATCAGATGACGTATTGCATTAGGCAAATCTGCTGCACAGGAACTTTTTAAAGTGTTGAAGAGCAAAGATGTCAGCTTGAGGACTAAGGTGTGTCTGACCCAAGCCATGGTATTTTCAATAACCTCATATGGATACGAAAGCTGGACAGTCAATAAGGAAGATCGTAGAAGAATTGATGCCTTTGAATTGTGGTGTTGGAGGAGAATACTAAAAGTGCCATGGACTGCCAAAAGAAGCAATAGATCTGTTTTGGAAGAAGTACAGCCAGAGTGCTCCTTGGAGGCCAAGATGGCTAAACTTAGTCTCTCATACTTTGGACATATTGTCCGGAGGGAACAGTCGCTGGAGAAGGATATCATGCTGGATAAGATGGAGGGTCAGAGAAAAAGAGGAAGACCCCCAATGAGATGGATCGGCCATGTGGCATCATTGATGGCATCAAGTGTGGCAGTGGTAGTGAGGTTGGCCCAGGATTGGACATTGTTTCATTCTGCTGTGCACGGGGTCACTATGAGTCAGTTCTGACTCAATGGCACCTGACAACAACAACAACTCTGGTTGTTAAGTGGAGATTTCAGCAAATGTCAAATAGCAGAAATGGGAACATGTAGACAAATTAGATTGCAATAATTCAGATGAGAAGCTTTGGTGGTTTGTTTAAATATGCTGGTGGAAAAGTGGAAACAGTTATTCAGAATCTATTTTGATTATAGTCCCTCTGCAATTTACTGATTTTAGGGTAAGAAAGATAATGAGCAATGGAGGAATTACCCTAATAGTTGGCATAATCAATATAGTAAATGGTGATTACATACCTAGGTTGGAAAATAATGAAAAATGAATCCTTTTTCTGAGTAATCAAGTAGTCAAACTCACATGATCCCTGAAGGCGGTATTGATTGATTTGTGTGTACAAAAATGGCAGAGAGGCCATATCTGACTTCCTCTGACTTTACAAGGGTGAAGGAGAATCAACTACAAAATCATCCCAAGGCCAGTTTCTTTGAGACTGAGGTTAGATATGCCTCTACCATTCTTTGCCTTCTTCTGACACCAACTAACCCTCCCACAACACTGCTTCACATCTGGGTTACATAATCCATTGCAATGGCCACACAGCAGAACTCACAGACACTCTTACCATTATGGGATTTATTAGGAAAGTAAACAGAAAGAACAAATTGGGTTCAGAAATAATGCAATATGCAGCGGTTGCCCAGAAAGGAACACCCCTTCTATGCTTTACTACAGGCACACCACACTATCTCTTTGGCTTCTTAGTCATGTGGCTCCTTGGCCTCTACTTTGCTTGGACAATGTTACAAAACTCCATTAGCCAGTCTGTAAATGTCCAAAGGACGCATTCTCTAAGCCAACCTTCTTCCCATGGACACTCAGCTTCACTCGATCCATGAGCCATGTCAGGTAGCCAAAAGCTGCTCTATCTCTCTATGCTACCACCTCTGCTACCATTTTTCCAGGAAGGGATCTCATGCTCCTTTGATCACTCTGGCTTGATGTTCCTGTAGCTGAGATGGTTCCTTTTAAACCTTGTAGAATGGCAAAACTAACCAGTCCCATTGTTAGATCTTGTACACTCTATTTATATGCCAGCAAGTCAGTGTGGCACTGTGGGTTAATGCACAGAACTGAAAGGTCCATTTGAACTGTTTGGTAGGCAGTTCAAGCTCACTAGCTGCTCCTCAGAAACCCTATACAGTCAGAACCAACTTGATGGTGCTTATCAACAACAACAACCCAAACTCTTGGTGTGGTGCTATAGGGTAAGCACTGGACTTCTAACCAAATGATCTGTGTTTCAACCCCTCCAGCAGCATCTCAGAAATTCTATACAGCACTTAGCAACAACAATAACAGCAAGAACTGGATATAAAAGCCATATCAAGTAAATTCATGGTACCACATCTTTTTTTAAGGTTAATAAAAAAGTGTTTTTTGAAATCTGGTAATTGAATAAAAAGTACATTACCTTGAGTCAATTTTAAGTCCTCACAAAACTAATAGTAATAAACCAATTCACAAGTAGTAAACAAGATATATTTTTTCCCCCTTCCAAGACTGAAATTCAAAGGGAATACACAAGCAGGCATGTAAACTTGCTGGTGACTGCATTGGTTTACCAATAGGAGATATGGGGGAAAAACAGCAATGAAGCTGTGAGCTATATCCGACCATGCTCAATATATTCCTGTCAACCTTTATTGTGACCTGGTTGGCCAGCAGTATAGTGAGACCTGGGGACCCCTGAATCCATGGACAGAGACATAGTCAAAGAGGACTAGAGTGGAGAGTGAAGTGTCCAGCTGATATGAAGTGAGAGCAGATGCACAAGAATGCCCATACTTGCAGATAGTACCCATTTGACCTAACTTCGAGTGCAGGATGATCAGAACTCAACTAGAGGGAGAAAGAAGAGGAAAAAAAACCGTTTTTGTTGTTATGTACTGTGGAGTTGGTTCCGACTCATGGTGACCCTGTACAGGGTTTCCAAGGCTGTAAATCTTTACAGGAGCAGAAAGCCTCGTCTTTCTCCTCTGGAACAGCTAGTAGTTTCCAACTGCTAACCCTGAGGTTAGTAGCCCAATTCATAACCACTATGCTACTAGAGCTCTGATGAACTTGACCTATACTTATGGATGTAGTAGCTTAAAAGAACTAATCTTTAGAGCAAGGATCATTTCCACCCACTTGGTACACAGGATTGACACGGATGGGCAACGTAGACATTGGCTACCCAAAATGGTGTGGGAGCAAAGGCATAAAGTGACTGGTTTACAAGTTTACAAGAGGGTGTTTAGTTTCAGAGGGTGTGGGGGAAGGTAGAATCTCCATTGAGTGGTTTCCAAGCTGTCTAGACAGAGCTAGTGAAAGGAGATGGTGATAGGACTCTTGTGGTTCAATAGTGAATAATTGCTATTAGGAATGATTGTGAATGTTGCAAATGTAAAGGTAGACATTTTATAACAAAAGGAGGTGAGTGGTTGATCTTGTTGCCCAGCAGCAGAGGACACTTCAACCATCAAGTAAGAAGAGCAGAGTGTGAGACCCTATCCAGAGAAGCAGCGATGCCAGAGATGGAGACAGAGATGATGATGTGATGTGGAGAGATGAAGTGGCTGGGGACTCTAGACTCAAGGAAGGAGAGGGACTGTATGCTAGTGACCAGGGGTCTGGTGTGCAGGGTATACCCTTTGGTTGGTTGAATGGTTACATATTCCTGAGTGCTTCGGATAATATATTTTTAAAAAACTAACAACAACCAGAGGGAATGGACGCAAATGCTGTTGAATAATGATGCATGGAGGGGATTGTAAGCATTGCAATGAAACGAAATATGATAGGATGAATGCAAAGGTGATGCTCTCCCCTGTAAACTATCACTCAATTCACAATACAAACGTAAAAAAAAAATTTAAAAATGATATTTTTATGTCTTTTTGACCTACAAATTGTATGTTTCCCAAGGCAAGTATCATGATTTTTCTACTTTGTATCATTATTTATCAGTGTCTAGTACAGTCCATTGGGATTGTGGTGTGACATTGTAGGATAAGCACTGGACTGCTTACCACAAAGTTAATAATTCAAACCCACCAGCTGCTACTCAGAAACCCTATGCAATGTCGCTATGAGTCAGAATCAACTCAACAGCACTTAACAATGGTGTATTCCATTAGTTTGAAACATTTGTTGTTGTAAAGTGCCATCAAGTCTCAGAGTGACCCTGTAGATGGTTTCCATATAGCTACTGGTGAGTTTGAACTACGGACTTTGTGATTCAAACTGACCTTGCAGTCCAGTGTTTTAATCCCACAGCACCACACCAGGACTCCTGTTTGAATGATAGGAAACTGCTATTTTTTCAAGTCAAAAATTCAAGAATAAAATACATATTCTGTTGTTAGCCTAATATTAATTCAGTGCATATTTGATGACTAAATAAATTGCTGTGTGATTGTAAGAGTTTGAAAATAAACAAATGTTTATGGCAATATTCAAATTCATATTATGATGATTGACTTGGAATTCATTATTTTTTTTCTGAAATTGTTGTAAAATACTATAATTAAATGTATAATTTTCTTAAGAGATTGATTTATGGTGTCATGGGCATTTGGGAAATTTTGTGAGTATGTTTTAGTTTATAAATGGAAAATAAATATAAAAGTTTATTTTCAGACTTTGATGATCACTTTTAACTAGAATCTCCCTTCTATAGAAGGTCACTGGGTGTGAATCTATATTAACATAAATGGAAGAAAACCACCAATAAAAATGTTCATGGCTCCATTAGTTCATAAATTCAAAAGTTAAGTCTTCTATATTTGGAAGACTACATTATATGCTCTGGACAAAGCAAATAATTCATGTGTTAGAATATACTAGTATAATTGTGATTTGTCGTAGTAGCCTAATTAACTGAGTGAACTTCAAATCCTTTGCTTCTCCTAATTTCTAAATTAACTTGTTATTTCCATACTTATCTACATTTTTTTTTAAGGTTTTTATTGTGGATTGAGTGAAAGTTTACAGGAAAGATCAGTTTTGCATTCAACAAATCATGCACCTTGTTTCATTGTAATGATTATAATCCCCTCCATGTACTATCAGTTAACAGCATTTCTCTCTATTCATTTTAGCTTCTTTCACATTGTAATTGTTTTGATCATAGACTGACCTCCCAGAACTTCTGTTCTTGTAATTTTATTCTGTTCTTGACTCTTCCATTTTTTGATCGAGTTACGGGTGACGCTGCCATGTACATCATTCTCTAGTTGTTGTCTGTTCTTGGTTCTAAGTCCACAGAACTTCCTTTAGGATGTTTTTCATAGCAGGGTTGGCTTTGGCAAAATCCCTTAGCTTCTGTTTATCATGGAATGTTTTGATTGCACCATCATATTTGATTGACAGATTTGCTGGGTTGAGGATTCTTGGTTGGCAGTTTTTTTTCTTTCAGGGTTTTATGTATTATGTCTCCCCATTGCCTTCTTGCTTGCATGGTTTCTGTTGAGATATCCGACCTTAATCTGATTTGTTTGCCTTTGTATATTACACTTCTCTTTTCCCTAACTGCTTTCAGGATTCTCTCCTTGTCTTTGATTTTGGACAGCATGATTATTATATATCTCGGTGATTTTCTTTTAGAGTCTATCCTTCCTGGGGTTCATTGAGCTTCTTGCATGCTTATCTTTTCGTTTTTCAGGATGTTAGGAAATTTCTTCCAGAAGCTCTTCAACTATCTCCTCTGTGGACTTGTGTGATTCTTCCTGTTCCGGAATGCTGATAATTCTTAAGTTATTCCTCTTCATGTTGTCCAAAATGAATCTTAGGCCTTCTTCAGGTGTTTTTTGTTTTTTGTTTTTTGTTTTTTTTTTTATTTGTTTATTTATTTTTTATCCTTTTTTGTATTTGCTCTTCTATCTTAGTATTGTTAAGAGATTTAACACTAGTTAAATCTAGCTCACTAGTTCTGGCTTCTATCTCTTCAATTCTACTCCTTTGCCCTTTCAGTGCACTGTCCATTCCTGATATTCTATTATTAATCATTTGGACCTCTTTCTGTAGGTTTTGAATTGTTTCCAATGCTGTATCTACCTTATTTGATTGTTCCTGTAACACTTTCCTGACTTCTTACTTATTTTTCTCAACTCCATTGTATAGTGTTTTGATACGTTTTATAATCATTTTTCTGAATTCCTTCTCAGGCATTTGCAAAACCTTCTTCCAGTATTGAGCGTAGGTCTCCTTCCAGCTCATTTGCCTCAGTCACTTTATCTCATTTCTGGACATGAGCTGATATGGTCATCTGCTTCTCTTTTTGGGACATATTCAGGGGTTATCTGTGGCCTTAATACTTAGATGGATGTGTATTTTGGTATTTTTTATGCTTTCTGATTGCCTCCGGGTAAATGTGATCAGGAGATGGGCTTCCTTCTTCACTCTTCTTCCTGGGAAATTTCAAGATGCCACTATTGGTCATTGTGACATAACTCAGGATTTAATTTTCAGCCTATTTCCTTTTTAGTCTGCCTGTCCCCCACTCCACAAGGAGCTCTGGTAGTGTAGTGGTTATGAATCAGGCTGCGAACTGCAAGGTCAGCAGTTCAAAACTACCAGCTGTTCTGCGGGAGAAAAATGAGGCATTCTGCTCATTCTTATTTACAGCCTCGGAAACCCTGTACAGGTTGCTATGAGTCGGAACCGACTCCACAGCACACAGCAACAGCAGCAACAGTCCCACTCCACAATCCCCATTCAGGCCTTTTTTCTAGTTATAAACAGTTCAGGGCCAGCTGTAGCCATTTGGTTTAAGTGGAAACTGTCTCTTTATGTTTTGAGCAGATCTGTGTGCATGCATTGTAGAACCCTCTGGGGGTGGGGGTTGGGTGTCCACTCACTCAGGTACCCCCTCTAGTCACCAGAATAGAGGTGCACAGACAGCAAGAGACCAATGAACAGATACAGAAAAAAAAGAATGTCCATACCTTTATTTCTGCAGTTCTGTCAGGCGTCCATGGCTGCTTTGATCCTTTCCCCACTTGGTCCCATCAAAGATGATGGCTCCCAGAGCAGCTGAGCATCTTGAAAGCATCTAGAAAGCAATGGATTTCTTGCTTGTGCTACAAATTCCCCTAGCTGTAAGCCTTCCAATCTTCTACATAATCCTTTATATGCGGTTCAGAGTTCTGGCACCATCCCCTGAGCCTGCTTGGTCGGGTATTCTGTGTTGTTGCTGACAGAGCTCTTCACTGTACTTCCACTGTCACTGCCGTCTTGTTTGTTCTCCAGTCTGATTTTTAAAAATATTTTCTGGTCTCTGAAAATTGAAATCTGAAAGTTAACACTCTTCCTATAATATAATTGTAGCTGTGTTATGCCCATGAAGAGACATAAAGACATTGCATGCTCATATTTGTAATCTAAATCTGTTTGATGCTGAAAGCCTCATATACAGAAATTTCAATCTCAAATGTTAGGGTTTTCTTTATAGAGTCTTCCTCAACCTATTTCTCATGCATTATCACTCTTTTTTTTTTTTTTTTTTGCCTTGACATTTTCAGATTTTAAGATCACTGGGTATCAGACTCTGGAAATCCTTAGAATGATTGAACTCTTTGCTCTTTTGGCGTAGTCTATAATTTCTAAACTCTTTTATAGTAATAAACTTTGAAATTAAATACAATCTACTTTGTGTCATAGTGTTAAACTCAGGTAAGTAACCTATATATTCTTTATTTTAATATATTGGGTTTTTTATTTTGAAATAATGCAGATTTATCAGCAGTTTACATGCATTCAAAATTATATAGAGATATCCTCTGTACCTGATTTATCAATTTGGGTAAGATTGAAATCTTTACTATGTTGTATCTGATAATTCTTAAATATGGCATGCAACTCAATTTAGGTTTTCCTTGATTTCTTTCATCAGCATTTTGTAATTTTCAGAATACAAAATCTGTACATATTTGTTAGATTTATAACTTCTGAAGAGTTAGATACTACAAATCTTATAAATAGCAGTGGAGCATTATGTGATCTAGTGCCAAAAGATTAGCTTCTCAGGTGTGAAGTCACTGTTAGTATAATAGAGGAAGACCTGCCTCCTTAAATTCGTTAACCTTAATGATGTGGATGGAGCAAAGCTTTTGGTTACTTTATTTTTTGATGGTGTACAGCTCAAAATTACAAGAAACAGCTACAAACATCATTAACAATCAGTATAAGGAATATATAAAATATAAATGCAAGCTATTGTTGTTGTTGTTGTTGTTAGGTGCCACCAAATCAGTTCTTACCCATAGTGACCTTATGCACAGCAGAACGAAACACTGCCCGATCCTGAGCCAACCTCACTACTGCTGACATGCTTGAGTCCATCGATGTTGACACTTGGCCAATCCATCTCGTTGGGGGTCTTCCTCTTCTTCTCTGACCCTCCACTTTATAAAACATGATATCCTTCTCCAGCAACTGGTCCCTCCTGACAATATGTCTGAAGTATGAGAGATGAAGATTGGCCATCTTGGCCTTTAAGGAGCACTCTGGCTGCACTTCATCCAAAATGGATCCATTAGAAGTCATCAAAAATGAAATTTAACACATAATGATAAAAATAATAGGTATTAGTGAGCTGAAGTGGACTGATCTTGGACATTTTGCATCAGACAACTTTTGGTATACTGTGTTGGCAACAACAAATAGAAGAGGAAATGCATCATATTCATGTCAAAAAGAACATTTTAAGATCTATCTTGAACTGCAATGCTGTCTACAATAGGATATATCTAGACACATACAAGGGAAACTAGTTCATACAGCTATTATTCAAATTTACTATCCAACCACTAAAGTCAGTTATGATGATATTGAAGAATTATACCAACTTCTTCAGTCTAAAATTGATCAAATATCTAATAAAGATATATTGATAATCACTTATGAATGGAATGCAAAATTTGGAAACAAAAAGGAAGTATCAATAGTTTGAAAATATGGTTTGGAGATGGAAAACAGCTGGTGGAAATAGTCTAACACGATAGAATTTTGCAAGACCAATGACTTATTCATTGCAAATATGTTTTTTTCACCAGCATCAATGGTAACTGTGTATGTGGACCTCACCAGATGAAATACACAGAAATCAAGTTGACTGTATCTGTGGAATGAGACTATGGACTGTCATCAGTCAAAACAAGGCCAAGGACTGTGGAACAGACCACCAGTTGCTTAAACGCAAGTTCTGGCTGAAGCTGAAGAAAAATTTTAAAAGTCCATGTGAGACAAAATATAACCTTGAGTATATTCCACCTGAATTTTGAGACTGTCTCAAGAACAGATTTGGTGCATTAGACATTAATGACCAAAACCAGAAGAATTGTTGGATGGCATCAAGAGCGTCATATATGAAGAAAACAAAAGGTCAAAAAAGAAATAGGAAAAAAAAAAAGTCTATAATGGATGCCACAAGAGATTGAAACTTGCTCACCAGTGTAGAAAAACTAAAGCAACTGGAAGAAATAAGGAAGTAAAAGAGATAACAGAAAATTTCAAGGGAATCTTGAAAAGACAAAGTAAACTATTATAACAAAATGTGCAAAGATCTGGAGCTAGAAAACTAAAAAGGAAAAATACACTTGGCAATTCTCAAATAACTGAAGAAAAAATATCTACACTTGTGTTGCAATATTTAAGGGATTTATAGGCAAAATACTGAACGACACAGAAAGCATCAAAGGAAGATGGACAGCATGCATAGAATTACTGTACTGAAAAAAAAGTGCTCAATGTTCAGCTATTTCAAAGGGTGGTGCTGTAGGATAAACACTGGATTGCTAAACACAAGTTTGGCAATTCAAACCCAGCAGCTGCTCCATGGAAGAAAAATGAGGCTTTCTGATCCCCAAAGGCTTAACAGTCTCAGAAACTTTGTACTGGGTTGCTAATAAGTCAGAACTGACTGTAAAAGTGTCATGAACAACCATCATTTCTAGAAGTAGCATAAGTTGATGATATTGAAGGAAGAAGACCAAGCTTCACTGGAGGCACTGGAGAAAAATAAGGCTTCAGAAATTGAAGGAATATAAATTGAAATGTTTCAACAAACTAATGCAGCACTGAATGTACTCACTCATATTTGCCAAGACATTTGCAAGACAGCTACCTGGCTAACTGATTTCAAGAGATCCATTGTTGTTGTTGGTAGGTGCCGTCAAGTTGGTTCCAATGAATAGTGAGCCTATGTACAACTGAAGTAAACACCGCCCAGTCCTGCATCATCTTAACAATTGCTGCTACCCTTGAGCCCATTGTTGATGTCTCTGTGTCCATCCATCTCTTTGGGGGTCTCTCTCTTTTTCACTATCTCTCCATTTTACAAACCATAATGTTCTTCTCCCGAGCCTGACTCCTCCTGAGAACATATCCGAAGTATGAAAGATGAAGTCTGGCCATCTTATCCTCTTAAGGACAGTCTGGTTGTAATTTTTCCAACACAGGTTAGTTTGTTCTTTTGGCAGTCCATGGTACTTTTAATATTCTCCTCTAACACCATAACTCAAATGTTATCAATTCTTCTATAGTTTTCCTTATTTACTATTCAACTTTGGTATGCATATGAGGTTATTAAAAATACCATGGCTTGGGTCAGGTGCATCTTGGTTCTCAGACTGACATCTTTGCTCTTGAACACTTTAACGAGGTCTTTGCAACAAATTTGCCTAATGCAATACATCAGTTTATTACTTGACTGCTCTGCTGCTTCTGCTTGTTGATGGTGGTTCCAATCAAGATGAAGTTTTTGACGTCTATCTTTTCTCCATTTATCAAGATGTTATTTATTAGAGTTGTGAGGATTTTTGTTTTCTTTACATTGACATGCAACCAATACCGAAGACTGCGGTCTTTGATTTTCCTCAATAAGTATGAAAACATGGCCCTCTTTGTTTTCAGCAAGTAAAGTTGTATATTACAGGCTTTTAATGAGTTTTCTCCAACCCAGATGCCACGTTCTTCTTCATATAACCCAGCTTCTCAGATTATTTGTTCAACATCCATATTTGTGTCTATTCCAAAGAAAGGTGATGTAGCAGAATGCAAAAATCATAGAACAATATTCTTGATCTCACCTACAAGTATAATTCGGCTGAAGATAATTCAAAAATGGATGCAGCAGTACATTGACAGGGAGCTGCCAGAAATTCAAGTCAGATTCGGAAGAGACTGTGGAATGAGGTCTGCCATTGCTGATGTCAGATGGATTTTGGCTGAAAGCAGCGAACACTGAAAATGTTTGTTTGGAGTTTATTGACTATGCAAAGGTAGTACACTGCTTAGATCATATAAAACACTAGATAACATTGGGAAGAGTGGGTTTTCTACAACATGCAATTGTGCTCATTAAGAACCCGTTCAAAGATCCAGAGGTGATCATTAGAATGGAATAAAAATTTAAAATCAAGAAAGGTGTTTGTCAAGAGTTTATGATTTCATTACATTTATTCAATATGTATGCTTAGTAATTACTCTTAAGAAACTGTATTATATGAAGAACATGGCATCAGGATTACAGAAATACTCATTAACAAACTTTAATTTGTAGGTGACCAACCTGGAGCTGAAGGGGATTTGAAATACTTACTGAAAAAACAAAACAAAACAAAAAGAACCAATCATTCCGTATCACACTCTATTCTGCAGTATTAAATGATTAATTGCAATGGCCACACAAAATGCAGACACCATACTCTCAGTTATGGGCTTTATTAGGGAAGTTAATAGGTTATAATTCAGGGTCAGGAATGTTCAGTGCACAGCTCTGCCAATCAGGATGGCATCTCCCCTACCTTGCCAAAAGGCAGAACCTTCTCTGGCTTCTGTCTTGCTCTGAAATGTTACAAAACTATTTTAGGACTGCTGATAAATGCCCACAGAGCATTTGTTGTTGTTGTTGTTAGATGCCATCGAGTCGGTACTCATCATGACCATATGACAACAAATGAAACATTGCCCCATCCTGGGCAACGTCACAGTTGTCACGCTTGAACCCATCGATGTTGTCACTTGGCCAATCCATCTTGCTGAGGGTCTTCCTCTTTTTCTCTGACCCTCCACTTTACCAAACATGATATTGTTCTCCAGTGACTGATCCCACCTGACAATACGTCCAAAGTATGAGAGATGAAGTTTGGCCATCCTGGCCTCCAAGGAGCACTCTGGGGCTGCACTTCTTCCAACACAGATCTGTTGGTTCTTTTGGCAGCCCATGACCCGTTCAATATTCTCCTCCAACACCATAGCTCAAATACATCATTTTTTTTTACCGTCTTCCTTATTCACTGTCCAGCTTTTGCATGCATATGAGGTTATTGAAAATACCATGGCTTGGGTCAGGCGCACCTTAGTCCTCAAGCTGATGTCTTTGCTCTTCAACACTTTAAAAAAATCTTGTGCAGCAGATTTGCTGAATGCAATGTCATTTGATTTCTTGACTGCTGCTTCCATGAATGTTGATAGTTAATCCAAGAAGAATGAAGTCTTTGACAGTTTCAAACTTTTCTCCGTTGATAAGAATGTTGTTTACTGGTCCAGTGAAGAGGATTTTTGTTTTCTTTATATTGAGATGCAACCCATACCGAAACCTGTGCTCTTTGATCTTCATCAGAAAATATTTTAAGTCCTCTTCACTTTCAGCAAGCAAGGTTGTGTCATCTGCATATCACAAGTTGTTAATGAGTCTTCCTCCAATCCTGATGCCACATTTTTCTTCATATAACCCAGCTTTTCAGATTATTTGCTCAGCATGCTGGTTGAGTAAGTATGGTGAAAGAATACAACTCTGTCCCGATGCTATTAGGTGCTATACAGTCAGTTCAGACTTAATACCACTCCACAATTAGCCTCAGACTGAAAGCACTCAGCTCTAGCTCCATGTGTTATCACACCTAACTCTTCCGATAAGCGCCTATAGTCACCATGCTCTACAAGCAAGTCTCATGGCCAAGTCAGTCAGCTTTACTTGCTATGTGGGCTGGTATGCCCATCTCTCAGGTATTCTGACTCTTGGATCTATTGCTGCTGTTACTCTGTCTCTCCTTTGGTGTCACAGCTTTCTATCAATGGATTGATGACATTCAATTCTTAGAGATCTTGGTGTCCAGGGGTCACATCCCAATCTTGGCTCTTTTTCTTTGATGGTGGTATAGTTCCTCCCAATCCTCCTGTTTTTGAGATGGTTCATTTTATTCACATTAGAGTTTTACGTTTGTACAATTACAATTAACTGTTAACTGCTCACACCTTAATTGTATAAGCCTGTTGGAATCCTCTCTCACTTTCTGTTAAGCAGACCAACAAGACAAAAACATTGTTTGGTAAGCATTACAAGGACTAAGGGTAGAAGCGCCATATGAAGTAATTCACTGCACTGTACTTACTGATGAAGATCAAAGCCTATAGACTTTAGTATGGATTACACGTCAATGTAAAAAAACACAAAATTTTTCACAGCTGGACCAGTAAATAACATGATAAACAGAGAAATGATTGCTGATGTCAAATATTTATTTATTTATTTTTTAATCCACAATTGATGCTTATGCAAGCAGCAGTCAAGAAATCAAAGGGCATATTACATTAGGTAAATCTGATGCACAAGACCTTTGTAAAGTACAAAGATGGACTTTCAGGACTAAGAATCACTTGACTCAAGTCATGATATTTTTTATGACTTCATATGCATGTGGAAGTTAGACAGTGAATAAGTAAAACTGTAGAAAAATCAATGCATTTGAATTATGGTGTCGTTGAAGAAAATGGAAAGTACCATGGTTTGCCAGAAGAACAAACAAACCTATCTTGGAAGTACAGCCAGAATGCCCCTTAGAACTGAGGATGGTGAGACTTTGTCTCTGACACTTAGAACATGTGTCAAGAGGGACCAGTACCTGGAGAAGAATGTCATTCTTGGTAAAGTGAAGGTTCAGTGTAAAAGAAGAACACCCTCAATGAGATGAATGAAAACAATGACAGCAACAACGGGATCAAACATAACAATAATTGTGAGGACGGTGCATGACTGACGAGTGTCTTGTTCTGTTTTGTGTAAGATCACTATGGATTGGAACTAACATAAAAGTATCTAACAAAATCTGTATGTGTGTTATATATTTTTCTTATCTTAATACACTGGCTAGAGCTTTTTGTACTATTTTGATTATGAATGGTGATACTGACATCCTTATCTTATTTCTAAAATAGGGTAAACTTTTAGTCTTTCACTATCAAATATTACATTATCCATCAGATTTTTTTTTGTTTTATTTTTAATAATCTTTATCAGATTGAGCTAAAACCACTACATTATTAACTAGCTGAGCCTTTTAATCACAAATTGGTATTAGATTTTGTCTAATGCTTTTTCTCTATCAATTGATATGGTCATATTTTTCTTCTTTTAGCCTGTTTACATGAAAAAGAAATACTACTTGGTTACAGTATGTAATTATTTTTATACTTCATTGGATTAAATTTTCTACATATTTTTTTAATATGTCATTTAATTTTCAAGTTTTGCTTGGGTTCAAAATCTTTACAAAACACATAATGGAGTACAATTTTGAATATTTTTTATCCAATAAAAATAAAATTAGTTTTATAGATTTTTTTAATAAGTGTGGTTTTTCCCAGCTTTAATATGCATTTTTGACTAATATTTTGCTTGCATTGCTATAATGTTGTAAATTCTAAAAATATAAAAACACTATTTTATTCAGCTTCTCAAGTATGTAATAAAACACATTTTTTTTCAACAGCTTTTTAGGTAAGTCTATTCTTTCATTCATATTATTTTTGATAAAGCTCACAGTATATGCAAGATCTTCCCAGGATTATTTGAAAGTAAAAATAAGTAGAACCATAGCAATTTAAAGCATGTTAAGAGACAACTATTTGTTTTAAGAAATTCTTTTTCACCTTAATTTGACAGTGCTTGTGTACATTATAAGATTTCTGACTGCCAACAGAATGGTCTAGAAAGAAGTTAAATAGATGAGAAAGCATAAGAAAATAGATAATAAAATGGGATAAGGATATAAACAGTCCAGAAATAAAACATCCCTCCCTCTTTAGCCTCATGTGGTCTGCAGTCACTTGGACATAATTTATGGCTCAGACAGAAGGTACAGAGATTTAAGTCTTTAAAGTCCTCTTCTTAACCTAAGAAGTCCTAGTGTCAATTCTCCAGTGAAGACTAAATATGTGCCAAGTGTGAACTTTAAAAACAAAGCTACTTTTCAACACTTCAAGTGTATTAAAACTGTCTGAACAATTTCTTAAAGTTCACTCTTATATAACTCAAAATGACTTAATAGAATTTTACTAACCTTTCCAAATCTTGTACCTAAAAGCTGAGTACAAGCATGAGATATTTTAGCCTAAAGGGCAATATTTCAAGGAAAGTGTAAATGGCTTAAAACAAGGACTGTAAAACTGCTTATGTGTGTTTTCATTTTCTATCATAGTCACAGATTTCTTTCCAGGAATGCAATGATTGGTTGAATGAATAAAAAATTAAAATATTAAACATTTTTATTCTTAAATAAACATTTTATGTGTTTTTCCTATTACTGAGCCTTTATAAATGAATCCTTAAACAATATCTCTCAATAAAATATAGACAGAGGTTCAATATAAAGATTTGCATTATGCTAATATATGAAAGCTAACTATGGTAGTAGTGCGTCATCTAGTCCACTCATAGTCATACATTATAGGGTTTCCGAGGAGTAGTTGGTGGATTTGAACCACTAATCTTGGGGCTAGCAGTCCAGTACTTACTATTACAGAGGCACATCAGGACTTAGTACTATTTCTGTAAGACTATGTGAGTAACAAAAATTTGATGAAATGATATATTTTTATGTTACTAACATTATGTGAAAACACACATAATATTACATGGTAGTACTCTAGAAATCTGATGAATAAACAAAAAATCCAAAAAAAATTAATAAGCTTGTTATATTCATATTTGAGACTATGTATTATGCAATTGTAAGTTATTTTATACATGAAAAGATTCTTGTGCACCTGTTGTTGACAGCTGTCTTCAGGTGGGCTCCCAATCCATGAAGACCGCTTGCACAATAGAGTTGGCTTCTTTTGATCCATAGGGTTTTAATTGCTGATTTTCAGAATTAGATCACCAGGCATTTTCATAGTCCATGTTAGTCTGGAAGTTCCCCTGAAGCTTGTTCAGCATTACAGCAAACTGTAAGTTTCCACTGATAGATAAGTGGTAGGTATATCTGAGGTGCATTGACCAGGAATCACACTGTTTATATAAAAGTGGAAAATATTTACATAATTGCATAAAGTTCCTTTTGTTCATTAAGATCATCAAAGAAAGATTTGGTACCTATATTTTAATGCATTCTCCCAAAATTATCTCACATAGAATATAGATATCATAATAAAACAAAGTATGAAATACTTCTTAAGAGGTGTTGTGGATTAGTCATGAGAAAGCAAAGTGACTCAAGAGAGTGATAAACTGTTATGACAAGAAAAGAAAGCCTGCTTATTGTTTGTGCATCCAATATCCACATCTAGTAATAAGGTAAAATATACAAACACATTTTGAGTGGCTAGGGAATTAAAACACGCATTACTTTAGTTTTTTGCTGATAATAAAACATTTAATGTATAGTCATATTTTCAAAATCCTATGCTACTGAGAAAATTTAGGAAAGCTATGCTACCTAATTTTTAAAAGTTTATAATTGAGTAAATATTGCAATCACATTGAACATCTACACTATTCAAGTATTTCATTTAATAAAAAATTAAAATGGTAAAATATTTAGAAACATCTATGTACCTTCCTCTAGGGTCCTGAGTGAGCAAGTGTTTTGTACTTGATGATTAACCTAAAGGTTTGTGGTGCAAATCCACCTACCAGGGCCATGGAAGAAAGGCCTGGTGATCTACTTTTATAAAAATTATTGCATGTGTCCAGGTTGTCCAGACCTCAATTTTCCTGTGTGACATCAACTTTCCTAGACCAGAAAAAGTCATTGATGCCCGGCTACAACCTCTAACCATTATGACCAGTGGCACACAGATGATCTTGTTTAGAACAGGAGCACAACGCAGAACAATACTCAAAGTCTTAAAAACGACTAGACGAAGTGAACCACCTGAGACCAGAGGATCCTTGAGACTATTGCCCTGAGACACTCTTTAAATCTTGAAATGAAACTGTTGGGGCCAGAGAAACTAGAGTACTAGAAATAGAGCAACCAGAACACATAAATGAGGAAAACCAGTATCATTGGTGAATTTGTGTTGAGATTGTCAAGGGGAATTTAACTTGCTATGTAAACTTTCACCAAAACAAATTAAAATAAAATAAGATAAATCAGGGTAATATCAAGCAAGTAGGTGTTCAAGGTTGAAGAGAGGTTTGAAAGACATTGAAGATCCAGGACCACAAAATCCAAATGAGACCTGCTACAATAGAAGGTATGAATAAAAATAGAGAATAAAAATAAGCAAAGTAGAAAGAGGAAGTTAAAAATAAAAATCTGTAGACCAGTTATACTTTGCAACACATGGGATCTCCATGAGTAGGAACCTAGTTGGAGACAAATGTTGTTTTTTATGTAACATTTCAACGTCTATACTATATTTTATTTAACATCTAAATCTTTATTCACATAGCATTTGGAGAAAATATTTATTCCTTCTTGCCTCTATTTTCACTATTTCCCTCCAATTTTGCTTCATTTTTTATGTATAAATCTAGCTAGGTTATGTTACCAAGCTCTTTTTTGTTTGTTTGTTTTTTAAAATTTTATTGTGAATTTTTTACAGGGTAAATCATCAGTTTTACATTCAACAAATCATATACTTTGTTTTATTACAATGATTATAACCCCCTCCATCAGTTAATAGTATTCTCTCTATTCATTTTAGCTCTTTTTTATACAAAAAAACCACTCAGCCTTATATAGTAATATAAACTACCAAAGGCACATTCTACAAGTCTGCCTCCTGGCCACCAGCTCTTGGTCTCTCTCTTTCCATAAATCTGGAGTCCTCAATTGCTCCCTCTCTCCATGTCCCCATCTCTGCCTCCATCTCTGGTATCACTGCTGCTTTGGTAAAGGTCCCACATTATGCTTGTGCTCTTTACCCCTGATGGTCCTAGGGTCCTCTTTTCTGGACTGTAAGATTAAACATTCCCCCCATTTTTGGTACAAAATTTCTACCTTTAGAATTGTGACAGTCACAATTAGTCATGATTACAATTACTCACTATTGCATCATAAGAATTTTATCCTGTCTCTTTTTACTAGGTCCATCTAGACAAGAGTTAAACTATTCAGTGGGGACACTATCTTCCCCTACACACTCTTAAACTAAACTCCCTCTTGAAACCTTGTATTCCAGTCACTTCATGTCTTTATTGTACCCTCATTTTAAGTAGCCAATGTCTAAGTTGCCCGTCCCATCTACCCTGTGTACAGTGGGGATAGCATTGATATTTGATATGAAGATTTCTTCCCTCTCTTGGTATTTTGAGCTACTACCTCAATGAGTATAGGTCAAGCTCATCAAATTTTGGCAATTTATCCTCGTTTCCTTTATCTTTTTTTTTAATATTCCTCTAGTCGAGTTCTGATTATCAAGCCGTTGAGGCTAGGTCAAATGGGTACTATCTGCAAGTGTGGGTGTTCTTGTGCATCTCCCCTCACTTCATATTGGCTGGATGCTTCACACTCAGTTCTAGTCCTCTGTGGCTATGTCCTTGTCCATGGGCTCTTGTGTCCCCAGGTCTCACCACACTTTGGACCAACTAGCCCTTCCTCTTCTCTCTCATATCTTCAGGTCAACAGGAGTCTACGGAACATGGTTGAACTCAGCCCATTTCTTCATTGCTGACTTTCCCCCTCTTCCACTTACCTGTAGACCAATGTGGTCACCAGAAAACTTACATGCCTGCTCATGTGTTGCCTTTGAGTTTCAGTCTTAGAGGGGTATTTGTCCCGAAGGAACTTGATTGCTTGCCTTGATGGCTTCCTGACGAACAACTTGCTTATTCTTATAGTAGCCAATCATACTGCCATTTTTATTATTATTATTTTTTTATCCTGATGATCTTTCTTTGAAGAT
Organism: Chrysochloris asiatica; assembly: GCF_000296735.1. Classification (NCBI taxonomy): domain Eukaryota; kingdom Metazoa; phylum Chordata; class Mammalia; order Afrosoricida; family Chrysochloridae; genus Chrysochloris; species Chrysochloris asiatica. Next base: position 17,427,279 of record NW_006408537.1, on the reverse strand, counting down.
GTATCTTCTGTTGCTCTAGCTGTTCCATGTTGGTCTGCTTGTCCTTTCTAATGAGAATGCCCCACCTCAGAAGGTTCTGGATGGGGTTCAGGATTCCACCTAAGGTCCTATAGACTGTAAAGGCTCCACAAGAGGCCTATTTACTGGGCAAGTTGTAGAACGCATTTTAGGTATTCCAGTCAGTTATAGGCTGAAGACAGGCTTACAAGCTTTCTGTAATCATGTTTCCCAACATTTTTTTCTATACCATTCATGTGTCTATTTTACAAGAGTAGGCAAGGGAAACCAATATTCATAAGACAGTCAAGCATCTTAGTATTATTTCCCCTCTTCAGGCTATGCTTCGATCCTACGCAGCTCTTTTGCCAAATATGTGTCCAGATGCTGCTAAGAAAGCATTAACATGATTATTTTCCATAATGTGGGTGGTTCCATTCAATCAGTTAAAGGCTTTAAGAGTGAAAACTATTCTCAGGTTTCCTGAGGAAGAATTCCACTATAAGTAGATATCCTGTCAGATTTTCTAGCCTGTTGTCAGGCCAATGTGGACATCTCCAGCAGCTAAATCACACAAACCAATTTATTAAAACAAATCTCTCCCTTACTGGTTCTTTTGCTTTAGAAAATCTTGAGTAAAATGCATCCTAATCCAGATATCCTTCTCATATTTCAAAAACTCAACACTGGTCTCTCTGCCTTTAGACTTATTACTCACAAGCATCCTATAAGCACTGCTTTTTATGGTGGTGGTGGTGGTGTGCTGTGGAGTTGGTTCTGACTCACAGCAACCCTACATAGGGTTTTCCAGGCTGTAGACCTTTATGGGAGCAGAGCACCTCATCTTTCTCCTGTGGAATGGCTGGTAGTTTCGAACACTGACTTTGAGCTATCCACTATGCGACCAGAACTCCTTATTGTCTTTTATAGCATTCGCTAATTAAGGATCAACATTCATTGCATTATTAAAAGGGATTTACTGAATCAAATAACTGTTATTTACACTTTACTTTCTCACTAATGTGCTAGAGTTAGCTATAGCTGTTTCATTAGATTTAATTTGGAAACCTCTTTCTAATTTCACATTAGTTGTTATTGTGTGTCATCAAGTTGGTACCAACTCATAGAGAACTTATGATTCACAGAATGAAACATTGCCAATCTCACAATTGCTGCTACACCTGAACACATTGTTATTGCTACATTGTCAGCCCATCTCATTGGAGGAGGTTCCTGGTTCCTTTTTTTCACTGACCTTCCACATTACCAAAGGAGCTCTGATAGCAGCGTGGTTATGAGTTGGGCTTCTAACCTCAAAGTCAGCCATCTGAAACTACCAGCTGTTCCCTGGGAGAAATATGAGGCTTTCTCCCCCATAACTATTTACAGCCTTGGGAATCCTATACAGGGTCATTATGAGTCAGAACCAATGCCACAGCATATAACCACTACCACCACTTTACCAAGTATGCTGTCCTTCAGGGACTGGTCCCTCCTGATAAAATGTTCAAAGTATGTGAGACATAGTCTGCTCTTCCTGGCTTCTAAAGAGCCTTCTATCTATACTTCATCAAACACAGATTTGTTTGTCCTTTGGCAATCCATGGTACTTTTAATTGGGGGGGGGATGTTGTCTGAAGAACAACTCCCCCTGTAAATTATTCTTCTCCAATTCCATAACCAAATCCATCAATTCTTCTATGATCTTCCTTATTCACTGCCCAACTTTAACATGCATATGAATTTACTGGGAAAAAAAAAAAAAAAACATACCTTGGATCAGGTATACCTTAGTCCACAAACTGACATATTTGTTCTTGAATACTTTGAAGAGATTTTGTACAAGAGATTTGCCTAATGCACTATGCCATTTGATCTCTTGACTGCTGCTTCCAAGAGTGTTAATAGTTAATCTGAGCAAACTGAAGTCTTTGACAACTTCAATCATTTTTCCATTTATCTTTATGCTATTTATTGTTTCAGTGGTCAGAATTTTTGTTTTCTTTAATTGAGGTGAAACTCATACCAAAGGTTGTGGTCTTTGATTTTCATCAGTAAATATGTTAAATCCTCTTTGTTTTCAGAAATCAAGGCTATATCATCTGCATATTGCAGGCTGTTACTGAGTCTTCCTCCAAACCTGATGGTACATTGTTCTTCATATAATCCAGCTTCTCGAATTATTTTTTCAGCAAACAGATTGAATAAGTATGATGAAAGAATTCAACTTGGCACACACCATTCCTAATTTTAAACCATTCAATGATCCCTTGTTACGTTTGAACAACTTCCTCTGGTTCTGTGCACAGGTTCCTCAGGAACACAGTTAAGTGTTCTGGAATATTCATTCTCTGCAATGCTGTCCATAGCTTGTCATGATCCACACAGTAAAAAGTCTTTGCACAGTCAATAGAACAGAGGTAAACATCTTTCTGGTATTCTCTACTTTCAGCTATGATCTATCTGATGTCAGCAATGATATCCCTAGTTCCACATCCGCATTTGAACTCAGCTTTGACCTCTGGCAGTTCTCTCTCAATGTACTGCTGCAGCAGTTTTTGAATTATCATTAGCAAAATTTTACTTCAATGCCTTATTAATAATATTGTCCAATGAATTCTACATTCTGTTCAGTCATATCTTTTTGGAATTGGCACAAAACTGGATCTCTTCCAATCAGGAGGTCAGGTTGTTGTATTCCAAATTTCTTAACATAGATGAGTGCTTGCCTCCAGTACCACATTAGTTTGTTGAAAGATTTTGATTTGTATTGCATCATAGCCTTGTATTTTTTTTTTTTTTGGTACAGTGACTCTGTGTTTTCCTTCCATCTTCTTTTGATACTCTCTGCATCATTCAATATTTTGCCCACAGAATCCTTCAACATTTCAAGTTGAGGTTCGAATTTTTCTTCAGTTCCCTCAGCTGGATAAATGCTGAGTTATCCTTCCCATTTGAGTTTCTAATTCCAGGTCTTTACACGTCTCATTAATTTGACATTTTCTTCTCTAGCTGACCTTTGAAATTTTGAACTGCTGACCTTGCGATTTGCAGCCCAATTTGTGACCACTATGCTACCAGATTCCTGTTGTTGTTGTGAAGTGCCATTGAGTCGGTTCTGACCCACAGCAACCCTGTATGGGGTTTCCGAGGAGCAGCTGGTGAGCTTGAACTACAGGTGGCTTACTTTAGTTCACAAATCATGAGCATTTTTATCTTTATATTCATTGGATTGTTATTAATCCAATCGAACAAAGTTCTACACATGTTTACATCTACATTTTTATATATCTACATCTACATATTTATGTTAATATTTTTGTTAAACTAACATAATACAACTTAAAAATACACTTTGATATTTTAATTAACTTTGAATCTCTATATATGTTTGTATACAAGAATAATTTTTTAGAAGGATCTGCACAAGGCTGGTCCCTATGAGGTAGAGGTTAAAGATATCTCAAATACTCAACTTTTCCAATATGTTATACCATTCAACAGTCCCTGCTAACAATCATCACTCTTCTCTGTCCCCATATCCTAGACTTCTGCAATGTCTCACAGAACTCACAAACTGTCCAGGAAATGGCTCATCCAAATCTATAGTTCAGACATCAATCTAGAGGATTCTCCTCACCTATGAAGTCTCAGAGGCAGAGGAATCCAAATCAACTGATCAGAAGACAGGCTGTTAACGCACAAGGCTGCATGAGCTGATGAATCAGGTCAGGTGATAGACCTCACGTCCCATGAACTAGAGGCCATCCAGAGATGAGCCAGATGCAGGATCCAGAGCAAGAGAGTGAATTCTGAAAAATATTTCCTGTATATTGGACTCAGATCATGACCAAGAGGAAAATAAGGGTTGGGACTTGAGTCACAACTCTAGTAAGGTGGATCTAAGTGAAATGAAATTGTTGAAAACTTAAAATCTTTACTCTGTTTATTATGATGTTTTATTTATTGTTCTAGTTGTGAGGATGTTCTTTTTCCTTACACTAAGGTACAATCCATACTGAAGGCTACACTCTGATCTTCATCTGTAAGTACTTTGAGCCCTCTTCACTTCCAGCAACAAAGTGTGTTAATATGTCTTCCCGGGGTCTAAGAAGTACTCAGTGCAGGTATCCCAGGTTCAAAGAAAACACTCCTATCATGGTTCTTCTCTCTTGGTGCTACTGAGATACTTCTGATTTTTTGTCACTTTTTAATCTTTTTTATATCTCAAAAGGAATTGACTCAAGATTCAACTTAATCCTTTATGTTGTATCTTGCCTCATTACCATCATAGAGGATAGAATTTGCAACACATAGGATAATTATATCTGATCAAAAAATCAGATCACATTATAATTACATAATACTGAGATTCATACCTTGGCAAGTTGACATATATTTTGGGGGACACAATTCAATTCATGACAATATTATAAACTTAGAATAACATTGACATTAACTGTCAATAGTTAAGAGCATTTTCAGAAATATAAATCTTAGCTGATTTTTTATGTGTGTGTCTTATAATTTCTTTGTGAATAATATGACAGCATTAAGAAGAAGAAATTTGGTGCATCAGAATTTTAAGGATACACCTAGATAAGAAATGAAGTACATCCTCTCTCATTGTTTTGTCTCTATATTTACTTCATAAATTTAGGTTCCAAGTATATAATTGCTATCCATTTCTTTCGACATAGCCAATTTTGATTTTTATAAGGAACCTTTTCAAATTCTACATGAACATATTAATATCAACTGCTAATGGATATTCTTTGTATATCCTTGGCACAATGACAATTTAATTTTCACAGAGACAAGCAAGTACCTAAACCTGTCATACAAACATCCAGACTTCTAATCATCTGGTTCCTTTGGGTTGGTACATATTAGAGAAAAAACATTTTTATCTTGCATATCAAATGCTGTATCTTACAAAAATATGACAGCATCATTTCTTAAATTCAAAAGACAGGTCAAGGTCCCAAAATATCATCCAGACTCTATATTACTTTTAGTAAATGCTTTCCTTTTAACTGTAGAACATAAATGATTAATCAATCTCTAGGTGATTTAATTGGAACACTGTCACAAGATATAGATGATAGGTCACATCTAAGTGAAGAAAAGGGGAGATTGCATTTAAAGCATTTTTACTAAGGGCATAAATGTTTATTTTAGCTGCATTCTCTCACCCCAAGCGGGTGCTTATTCATTATGCTGTGTTCTTTCTTAATGCTATATAGGCAATCCTGGGTTACAAGCATCTGGCTTACAGGCAGCTCACACTTGCCCTTTAATATTGCATACATTTACCCTCATTTCTAAATGGTTGAAGAAACCTCTACTAGCAACAAACATTCATTACAATCACCCTCACTTAATGAACATGCAACTTCAAAATTATTGCACTAAAGGAAAGGATAAGTGAAACCCGTATGCACCTGTTCTAACTAACCTACAAATTTTACTTAAAAATACACTTAGGACAATATCTTGTTCATTAATGGAGGCACTGTCTATATTTTGATAACAACACAACCCAGTGGATCTTGTTTAAGTGACAGGGCTAAAAGAGAAAGAAATATATATGTTAATCAATTATTTTAAAATCGAAAATCAAATCCTTTACATGACTCCTGAGTGGAGTCCTGGTGTGGCACTGTGGGTTAATGCACTGGACTGCGAAGTTGGTTTGAACTGCAAGGTCAGTGGTTGAAGTTCACACTGAGGTAAACAGAAATTTACTTAAAATTTCAAATGCTTTATTGAAAGGCTGCCTCTATTAGAGTTTCTATTAGCAAGTTAGGCATTCAATAAAGTTGTTGCTGGATTCCTGCATCTTGGGAGACATTTTGCAAATGAATGAAATAAATGATCTGTTTTGCTCAAAAGTTTCCTTTTTATAGTTATTTATTCATCTTTTAAAAATTAAAAGATGACATGAGAATTGAAGCTAGTGGCAGATCATGGTGGTTTTCCTCACAAAAGCAGATTTCTAAGGGTGACGCCCCTACACATTTGTCAATGGTGGCTTGCGAGTTGCTATAATACTAGAATCAATATGACTGGTGATTCCAATACCAGCAAGGTCACCCATCATGGACAGGTTTCAGCTGAGCTTCCAGACTAAGAACAGACTAGAAAGAAGGAATAGACATCCATTTCTGAGGAAATTGGCACCTTATAAATGTCACTGAAACATAGTCTGATACAGAGTATGTCAAGAGATGAACCCCTCAATCTTGAAGGCACTCCAAATATTACTGAGGAAGAACTGACTCCTCAAAGCAGAGTTAATTCTAATGAAATGGATGGAACAAAGCTTTGAAACCTTCACTTGCTGATGGGGCATTTCTCAATATGGGAAGAAACAGCTATAAACATCAATTAATAGAATATGCAAAGCAAATATGAATCTAAAAAACTGGAAGTCATCAAAAATAATATGGAATGCATAAAAATAATATCTTTTCATTTTGATTCAGACTATGAATTAGCATACTATGCAAGAAATGGCAAATTCAAGAGGAATCATATTTCATTCATTACCAAAAAGAGCATTTTAAGATCTCTTGAAGTACAATTTTAATTTACATACCAACCACTAAAGCCAATGAAAAAGAAATTGAAGAATTCTACCAACTTCTGCAGTCTGAAATTGATCAAATATGTAGTCAAGATGCATTGGTAACTAATAGTGATTTAAATGCAAAAGGTGTAATCAAAGAGGAGGGATAGGTCATCGAGAAAACTGGCCTTGATGATAGAAACAATGCTGGAAACAGCATGATAAAATATTGCAAGGCCAGCTACTTCTTCAGTATAAATACCTTTTTACACAACACAAAGGGTGTCTATAAATGTGGACCTTTTCAGATGGAATACACAGAAATCAAATTGATTACATCTGTGAAAGAATGTACCAGAATCAAATTGATTACATCTGTGGAATAAGTTCAATACCATCAGCCAAAACAAGACCAGGAGCTGACTGTGGAACAGACCATCAGTTGCTTATATGCAAATTCAGACTGAAGCTGAAGACTATTACAGCAAGTCCAACAGAGTCAAATTACAACCTTGAGTATATCCCACATGAATTTAGAGACTATCTCAAAAACAGATTTGATACAGTAAACTCTAATGATGAACGCTCAGAAGAGTTGTGGGATATCAAGAATTTCATACACGAAGAGAGCAAAGGATAATTTAAAAGACAGGAAAGAAAAAAAAGACCTGAGTGGATGTCAGAAGAGACTCTGAAACTTGCTGTTAAATATAAAGTAGCTAGAACTTCGGTGTAGCATTGTACAATCAGCACTGGACTGCAAACCACAAGGTTAAATATTCAAACCCACCAACTGCTTCTTGGAAACCCTATACAGGGTTGCTATGAGTTGGAACCAACTCAATGGCACATAACAATAACAACAAAGCGAATGAAAGAAATGACGAAGTAAAAGAGTTGAACAGAATAATTCAAAAGGCAGTTTGAGAAGACAAAGTAAATTATTGTAATGAAATGTACAAAGACTGGAGTTAGAAAAACAACAGAAAACACAGTCAGCATTTTACAAACTGAAACAATTGAAGAAAATAGTCAAATCTTGACTTGAAATATTGAAGAATTCTATGGACAAAATATTCAATTATGAGAAAGCACCAAAAGAAAATGAAAAGAATACAAATTCATTGCACCAAAAAGAACATTCAGCCGTTTCTGGAAGTAGCATATTTTGTTGTTGTTAAATGCCATCAAGTCAGTTTTGACTCATAATGACTCTGTAGGGTTTCTGTAGAGTGGCTGGTGAGTTTCAACCTCTGATTCTGCAGTTCAAACTGACCTTGAGATCAAGTGCTTAGCTTATGGCACCATACCACATGACTCCACAAAGATATTTATTAGTATATATTTTATATTATGCATAGGCATTTAATTGTGTGAATCATAACAAACTGTGAATGATATTGTGAAGAATGGAAATTCCAGAACACTTAATTTATTTTCAAGTGGGACCTGTACGTAGACCAAGGGGAGTCATTCAAACAGAACAAGAAGATACTGTGAGTTTTAAAATCAGAAAAGGTGTGCATCAGGGTTGTATCCTGTCAATTCATTCAATTTATATGCTGAGCAAATAACATGGGAAGTTGTACTATATGAAGACTATGGCATCAGGATTAGATGAGGGCTTATTAGCAACCTTTGATATGCAGATGACCCAAACTGCTTGCTGAAAGATCAAAGAATATAGTCTTCAGTATTGATTAAAACTTAATGGAAAGAAAACAAAAATTTTCACAATTGGACCAATAAACAACATCATTATAAATGGAGAAAATATTGAAATTTTCAAGGCCTTCACTTTACTTGGGTACATAATCAATGCTCTTGGAAGCAGCAGTTAAGAAATTAAAGATATATTGCATTTTGTAAAAAAAAAAAAAAAAAAAATACACAAACCTATTTATAGTGTTAAAAAAAAAAAGATGTCACTTTGAGGACTAAAGTGTACCAGACTCAAGCCATGGTATTTTCAATTACTTCATATTCATGTGAAAGCTGGACAATAAATAAGGAAGATTAGAGAAGATTTGAATTGTAGTGTTGATGAATTGTATGAAAAATACCAGAAAAACAAATAAATAAATCTGTCTTGGAAGAAGTACAGCTGGAATGTTCCTTAGAAGTATGGATGGTGAGGGTTTGCCTCATGTACTTTGGATAAGTAGTCAAAAGGGACCAGTCCCTGTAAAAGACCATTGGTACAGTAGAGGGTCAGGGAAAAAGAGGAAGATCCCCAGCAGGATCCATTGTAATAATGGGTCAAAATGTAGCTATTGTGAGATGCAGTAGGATTTGGAGTTGTTTTGTTTTGTTGTTCATAGGAGGATTTCTATGAGTAAGAACAGACTTCGTGGCACCAAACAACAAAAGCAACAAGGGTTACACAATATTCCAAAATATGACAAATATGTTTTTGATGATATATTTTGTAGGGAAGAATATGGGTACTTTCCAAAAATAAAACTTTAAGTCACAACTCTGAATAAATTTTTATTTATGTTCATGACAAAAATTTAGAAAATGTTTTGCATTACAGATGAACATGTCAACATCAATAAAATTAGGAGAGCTGAATGTACATATGCTTATTAAGTATTCAGAAATGCAAATTTGAGTTTATTTGATATTGACTTGTAAGTCTTTAGGGATTGCAAGTGTAATTTTCATTAGATAAATTGGTGTTTGAAATAACATGATGAACCTTTTGTAAAGAAAAATCTATATACAACCTTAGTAGAGATGTGTCTCTGGAAAATTCTCTCTCCAGTATGAGACATAGTATAGGTTCTTTAGTCATGACTCGAGATGGCTGTTTATTCATTCTACTTTATCTATGGATCCCCAATTGTGTGTCAGATATTGCACTACGGCAGGTACAGGGATTATGCAATTATGAACAAATGATGCCTCTGCCTTCCTGAAGCATACATTCTATTTTGTGAAGGATGAATAATTAAGAAATAATAAATACACAAGGAAGCTTCCAAATGTTTATAGAAAACTGAAATTAAACAATAATGGAATTTTCACACGAACTTTTAAACGTCGCCTCATGTATTGTGAAGGAGCTCTGGTAGCATAGTGGTTACAAATCGGGTTCTGAACCGCAAATTCAGCAGTTCGAAACTACCAGCTGTTCCGTGGGAGAAAGATGAGGCTTTCTGCTCCCGTAAAGATTTACAGCCTTGGAAACGCTGTACAAGGTCACTATGAGTCGGAACCAACTCCACGGCACATAACTATAACAATAACATGTATTGTGTATGCTGTCTGCTGAGCAAATAATCCAAGAAGCTGGGTTATATGAAGAAAAATGTGACATCAGGATTGGAGGAAGACTCATTAATAACCTGCAATATGCAAATGATACAACCTTGCTTGCTGAAAGTGAAAGGGACTTAAAATACTTACTGATGAAGATCAAAAACCCCAGCCTTTGGTATGGATTGTCAAAAAAAAACAAAAATCCTCACCACTGGACCAATAAACAACATTTGTATCAGCGGAGAAAAGATTGAAGTTGTCAAGGACTTCATTCTTCTTGGATCGATTATCACAACTCATGGAAGTAGCAGTCAAGAAATTAAATGATGTATTGCATTAGGCAAACCTGCTGCACAGGACCTTTTTAAAGTGTTGAAGAGCAAAGATGTCAGTTTGAGGACTAACGTGTGCCTGACCCAAGCCATGCTATTTTCAATAACCTCACATGATACATGCAAAAGCTGGACATCGAATAATGAAGACCGTAGAAGAATTGATTTATTTGAGTTATTGTCTTGGAGGAGAATATTGAAAGTACCATGGACTGCTAAAAGAAAAAAAAACAGATCTGTGTTGGAAGAAGTGCAGCCAGAGTGATCCTTGGAGGCCAGGATGGCCAAATTTCATTTCTCATACTTCTGACATATTATCAGGAGGGACCAGTCGCTGGAGAAGGATATCATGTTTGTAAGGTGGAGGGTCAGAGAAGAAAAGGAAGACCCCAAACGAGATGGATTGGCCAAGTGGCAGCATCAATGGATTCAAGCGTGGCAACAATTGTGAGGTTAACCCAAGACCGGGCAGTGTTTCATTCTGTTGTGTATAGGGTCGCTATGATTTGGTATTGACTTAATGGCACCTAACAACAACAACAACATATATTGTGTGAAAAAATGGCATGAGCTATTGAGTGAAATAAGATAGGTTAACAGGAATGCAAATGCCCTGACAGCACAGTGATTAAGAGCTCACCTGCTAACTGAAAGATTGCCAGTTCAAACCTACTAGCCACTAAGAGAAAAGACCTGTCCATCTGTTCCCGTAAGAAGGTGGCAGTAGTGGTGGTGTGCTATGGTGTTGACTCTGACTCATGACAACGCTGTTAGGGTGTCTGAGGCTGTAAATCTTTATAGAAGCAGAAAGCCTCAGCTTTCTCCCACAGAGTGGCCTGTATTTCGAACTGCTGACCTTGAGGTTAGCAGCCCAAATCTTAACCCATCTACACTCCTTCTCAAAAAGAATTCAGCCTAAGAAACTGTGTGGATCAGTTATACTCAGTCAGATAGGGTGTCTATGAGTTGAAACCTATTCAAAAACACACATGGAATTGACTTAAGGACCCACAATAACATCAATAACAAGCAGGATATGAAGTGCAGTGTCATTTTGCTAATTTATATAGTGTCCTCAGGGAAAACAATGCTGATAATATGGTATTTAACAGGAGATAATCAAATAAGGAAGTTATCCCTGTGGATATATAAGAGAAACATACATCAGGTAAACTCTTAAATAGACCATGAAATAGAGGAGTGTAATATATACGTTAAAAAAAAACACACAAAAAATAAAACAGTTAAGAGACCAGATGTAGTTCCAAGAAGGAGGAACAGTAAGAGAATGGTAGGGAATGAAATCAGAAAAGTTGTTAGGGTTCAAATATTATTGAGGTCTGCAGTTCACTGTAAAGACATGGGGCAATGTTGTCAGACATGATACTGAATATCCTTGGTTGTTTCTGGGTGAAATTTATTCAGGCATAAAACATCAATTACAATAAAAAATGCTTATAATTAAAGATCCTATTTCCTCTTGGGGAAAACTATTAAATAACTATAATCTATAATGTGAGAATTGCTTTTAATTTTGGTAGGTGTGCAATGGTCAACACTAACCTGTACATTTTCCATGTGATGGCAATAGTGACAGTTGTTATTGTTGTTAGGTGCCGTCGAGTCGGTACCAACTCATAGCGACCTTATGCACAGCAGAATGAAACACTGTCCGATCCTGGGCCAACCTCACCACTTGTTGCCATGATTGAGTCCATCGATGCTGCCACTAGGCCAGTCCATCTTGTTGGGGGTCTTCCTCTCCTTCTCTGACCCTCCACCTTACCACACATGATATCAGTGGTAGCAGTGAAATTATTTAGTGGCAGGTGTCAATGAATTGGTAGTGAAGTAAGCAAAAGTCAGGATGTGTCCCTGCCAGGATAGAGATGAACAAAGAATCTCAGTGATTTACTGAACTGGGCTCTAGAGGCCTTGATTATATTTTTAAATCATTGCTTATATGTTCATAAGTAGCATGATAGAAGGCATCATGGACTCATTAATTTTATAAATTTCAATCAACTTTACTTTTGTATTAATTGGGGATTGCACTTAGAAATCATTTAATTGCTAGTGGTAATTGTTCCTGGTTATCTAATCTTACTATAAAACTAATGAGATCCTATATATACCCCATAAATCATGCTACAGATAAAGCTGTAAGATTCTAATCTCTAACAACACAGAAAGAAACTACTAGCATAGATACAATTTGTAATGCCAACAGTTACCTTTCAACCCAATCTCCTTTCAGAGGAATCTCTTCTCATCTTCTGTGCCACTATGCCTCTTCACCTCCATCTAAAAATGTCCTTCTGATGTCTTTTTTCTTATAATTTTGATTACACATCTATTTGAATATGATTCCTGTTGCAGGGCAATTCCAGAATCGAATGCCGAATCTTTCCATGAACATGCCAGTCTCTATTCAGGACAGCTCGTTTGAATTTATTAGTGGTAAACTGCTAATGTTCAAAGATGAATTAAGAATAATTTACATATCCCATCCCACTTTTATAATTATGTTAAATTATTTGAAATTGGTGAAAATCATGGATAGATCAATATGAATTTATACATATAAAATAGTACAGCTTTTCTTATGATTTATTTATCTTTCATAAATGATTCATTTAATATCATGCTCTATTCTTGCCATAATATTTTTATAATGTTACCAAGCCCAAACAACTGTTTCTTTAGATAATAAAATTGAAAATTGTCACTGTTCTATTTTGTAAAGTTTAATGCTACCTATAATTTCAGACTTCAGAAAGATATCCTTAAAAATATTTACATTTCTCCCTTAAACATTTATTTGGTATAATTTACTAAAGTTAGTGCAATTGTGATAGAAATAGACTTCAGTGGCTAAATACTTTTAATACCTAATTTCATTCAATTTCCTTCTAGAAAAGAAAAGACAGGGTAAGGACTGAGACCATACCATTTTGCACTAGTGCATTTAGTTGAACCATATAATTCAATATTTTTATGCTTACAAAAGGTATAATATCATACTGTTCCTGACAAATAGAAAACAGAAGTTTTGTGATAATAGTAATCTCATTTGTTTCCCTCTGGAATTCTATTTAGACTCAAAGAAAACCTTAGTTAACCTATCATACAATGATTTCTAGGTTGTTGGTTGTTTCTAGCCAGAACTATCTTCAACAGAATCTTCCACCATATTAGAAGTACAAGGTTGAAGACGTGCTATGGATACCACAAGAGAGAAATCCTAGATTCATGACCACTAGGATTTTATCTTTTCTTTACACATTGGTCACTTTGATGTTCAAGAGAAGACAATGTGAAAACAATTGCTCTAGTCAACTAAATCCATTTTACAAGTATGAAGCCTGAGTGTCAGAAGTGTAAACGGACTAGACAAAATCTATAAGGCATGTCAATGGAATATAAATAAATAAACACAAATTGCATCAGGTCTATGCTAAACAGATGGATCTGTTACAAATAAAGCTTAACTTTCTCAAAAATGTTCATCTTGTAACCATCAGATTTTTGAGGTTCTTTTGTATGCTTAGCTCTCCTGATGCCAGGATGCAAAACACTCTTGAAAGTCCATGTAGTCAGTGATGATTTCCATGGAATATTATCATGTTGCCTTTTGCCAGAGTGTTTGAGTCTACCATGTGTTTATATGTGCTGCTTGTTACTGTTTAGTCTGTTAGTGACGACACAGATGAAGGTTTTGAGATGTGCTTTGACTGTATAGTATTTCACTTCATGGAGAAATGTGGTTAATTGTTGCAAGAATATGTTGCAAAACTTTTTTTGGAAAGAATTGGCTTATGTCATTAGAAATTATTGCCCAAGGCCTTAATATCTTGAGAACAGTTAGAATAGTGTAAGACATACACATTTTCCAATGTATTCTCTCAGAAGTTAGCAGTATTAGAAAGGGCATGGGTATCATCCAAACTCATTCTTTGCATTTCATTGATTAACTTGGAAGAGAGAATTATAATACAGCTCTAAAGATTTTAAAAGAAAATGAAATTGAATTGACTTCTAATCAAGTGGAGTTATCCTCTGAACTCTTAGTTATTCATTGAGGACTATGTTAGTATTCAGCCTGTATTATAGCAAAATGGTAAACTTTTGTAGAAACTTGATAGAGCTAAAAAAAACCCAGAAAGCTGCGGGTCATCCTCATTACCTTTTCTCTGTAACTTCAAAGCCATCTCTTTCTTCAGATAGTTTTTAATATCTAGATTTTGAGAAAAGATTATATGCCCAAGAACACATACCCATGTTACATTCTTAAACTAATTTTCATCACAATATATCCGATTCATTTGTTACTTCTATACTGAGTTTCTTGGAAGTATGAAAGGAGAGTTGCTGCACTGCAGACTTCCCAGCAGAGACTGAACATATAATCTTGTGTTTAACATCTATTTCATCCTCTAGAATGTTAACTCAATGAATTAAAGAAACGGTCTGTCTCCACAGAGTGGAGAAGAACCAGATGAGTCTTGGCTATGCACTTTTGTGTGTCTGTACTAACATACAGAAATAAAAAGGAGGGATATTTATTAGAGTACTGGGGGAAGGGTGGAGATTTCCTGGAAATGGAATGCCACCCTTTTCAATCCTTTCTTGGACCCTACTAGAACCATTATGGAGTCCTGGGGTGATGCTGTGGGTTAATGCGCTGGACTGCAATGTCAGTTTGAACTGCAACGTCAGCAGTGCAAGCTCTCTAGCCACTCCTTGGGAACCCTATAGGTGGTTGCTGTGAGTGGAAACCAATTCAAGGGCACTTAACAACAGCAAGATCTATTATGGCCATGGAAGGGGGGCGATGATTTAGTATGCTAATAAAGCAAAAGTGACTGTAGGGGTCATCTTGCAACTAGCTGCCCTTGCCCAGGTTTATATAAAGTTCCTAATAATGGCTCTTCCCCTTTGTGATTGCTTGCAGTAACTTGATTGGCTGGTTCTGCTTGGTGGTTTATCCTCTCAAAGTGCTTCCACTTTATGGTTGATTGCACATGGTAATATTTCTCTACTATGGACCCAGGTCCTGCTTTCTTTCACTTTGTCTCAAGGCTGTCCCTATCAGTACTGGAAAGTCTTCGTATTGTCAATTTCCATCACGGAAATACAGGAGTCCTAGTGTGGTGCTGTGGGTTAATGTGCCAGACTGCAAAGCCATTTGAACTGTAAGGTCTGTCGTTCAAGCTCACCAGCTGCTCCTCAGAAACCCCTAAACAGGGTTGCTATAGGTTGGAACCGACTTGATGGGCACTTAACAACAAAGGGAAATACAAGCCCTCTGTCTCTGTTACTTTCTGTTCTTATTCAATCTTTGGCTGTAATGAGCCTTTCGCCCTCCAAATTTACAAAATGAAAGGTAGACACTAGCAACTTCTCATGAACTAGGACATTGCTTCTAAAACTCTTTGTATAATTTGCTTTTTACTTTAACTTTTTCACAAACCATAAAACATAAAAGGCAGTAAAAATAAAGAAAAATAAAAGGAAAGAGAAAACAAAATAATAATAATTGTGTTGTGGTTTTTAAGTATCATAGAGTTAGTTATGTTAGGGTTTACAAGGAATACCTGGTGGGTTTGAACCACCCACCTTGTGGTTAGCCATCCAGTGCAGGTCATACAGCATCACACCAGGACTCAAAGTATTAATACAACTCAAATTGTCATAACACTTTCTAAATATTTGTACTCAATTTCTTTACTTATGACAAGTAGCATGCTCTCCTATGAACTCTTTGACACACTGTATTCCAGGGTTCTGTATTAGGTGTTATTGTGGTTAGGTACTGTTGAAACACTTCTGACCAATAGCAACTCCATATACAACAAAATGAAACATTGCCCCCTTCTGTGCCATCAAAACAATTGCTGCTATGCTTAAGCCTATTGCTGCTACCACTGTACCAATTCATCTCCTTGGGGATCTCTTTTTGTTTTCACTGATTCTTCACTTCACCAATCAGAAACAGATCACTCTTGATATGTCCCAAGTATCAGACACAAAGTCTGACCATCTTGAATTCTAAGGAGACTTCTGGTTGTACTTCTTCAACACAATTTGTTCTTCTGGAAGTCCATGGTATCTTTAATATTTGTCTCCAACACCAGAATTCAAATTTATTAATTATTTTACAGACTTCCTTATTCATTGTCAGATGTGCACATGTATATGAGGCTATTGAAAAATACCATGGCTTGGGTTAGGTGCACTTTAATCATAAAACTGATTTCTTTGCTCTTTTAACACTTTAAAGAGGGCTTATACAGCAGACTTGCCTAATGCAATACATCACTTGATTTCTTGACTGCTGCTTCCATGGTTGTTGATGGTAGATTCAAGTAAGATGAAGTCTTTGACAAAATGAATCATTTCTTCAATTATGATGTTAATTACTGCTCCAGTAGTGAGGATTTTTATTTTCTTTACATTAAGGTGCAACCCATACTGAATGCTGAGGTCTTTGTTCTCCATTAGTAAATATTTTAAATCCTCTTGGCTTTTAGCAAGCAAAGTTATATCATCTGTATATCACAGGTTGTTAATGAGTCTTTCTCCAACCCTAATACCACATTCTTCATATAATCCAGATTCTCTTATTATTTATGCAGTACACATTTTGTATAAGAATATAATATAGGGTAAAATAATACAACTCTAGTGTACACCTTTACTGAATTTAAACCATTCAGCGTACCTTTTTTTGTTGTTGTTCAAATGATTCTTCTTGGTCTAGCTCTAGGTTATTCATTTGCACAATAAAGTGTTCTGGAATACTCATTCTCTGCAATGGTGTTCATAGCTTGTTTTGATCCACACAGTCAAAAGCCTTTGTATAGTCAATAAAGCTCAGTTAAACATCTTTCTGATATTCTCTGCTTTCAGCCACAGTCTGTCTGATGTCAGCAACGATATCCATAATTTCACATCCTCATCTAAATCGGGTTTGAATCTCTGGTAGTTTCCTTTGGATGTACTGCTTCAGCCATTTTTTAAATTATCTTTAGTAAAATTTTATTTGCATGTGATATTAATTATAATGTCCGATGATTTCTGAATTCTGTTGAGTCACCTCTTTTTGGAATGTGCACAAATATGGCTCTCTTCTCATAAGTTAGACAGGTAGCTTCCAAATTTCTTGGCATAGATGAGTGAATGTCTCTAGTGTTGCATTAGTTGCTGAAATATTTCAATTTGTAGTCCATCAATTCTCAAAGCTTTGCTCTTTGCCAATGCCTTCAATGTACCTGCACTTCTTCCTTAAGTATCACTGACTGTTGATTATATGCTACCTCTTGAAATGGTTCAACTTTGACCATTTCTTTTTGGTACAGTGACTGTGTATTCCTTCCATCTTTTTTTTTTTTTAATGCTTTATGCATCATTCACTATTTTGCCCCAAGAATCCCTCAGTATTTCAAGTCGAAACTTGTATTCCCTCCCGCCCCTCCCCCCTTGAGTCCCCCACCCCCACCCCAGTTCTTTCAGTTTGAGGAGTGCTGTATGTGTTCTCCTTTGGATTTCTAATTTCAAGTCTTTGTGCATTTCATTATAATATTAGACTTTGTCTTCTTGAGCTGCCCTTTGAAATGTCTCCTCTTTTATTTCTGCATTTCTTCATTTTCTTTATATCTCTGCACTAGAGAATAAGTTTCAAAGTCTCTTCTAACATCGATTTACATTGTTTCTTTCTTCCTTGTATTGGGAAAGTTTACAGATTTCTTCAGAGTAAAATTATCAAGCCTGGATATGAAATGACAGTGTCAGGCTTTGTCCTATTTCTTGAAGGGTACGTCTCACCTCTTTTTCCTCTTTTCATAATAACATGTCATACTGGGTTAAAAGTTCTGCATATTAGTGATTGCACAATTCCATCTGTGAAGTTTTTGTCTTTTATAAATTAAAAGTCATCTGTGGGATAGGCTTTTAGCTATTCTAAGATTGTTTCACATACCCAGTCTTAGCAACCTTTTAAAAATGATGAAAACCCCAAACCAAATGCACTGCTATCAAATCAATACATTTTCCAGCAATCCAATAGGACAGAGTAGAACTGTACCATAGTATAAAACTTTTCCAATGCTGTAATCTTATAGAAGCAGATCACCACATCTCTCTCTTGCAGAGCAGTTAGTGGGTTCAAATCCCTGTCCTTTCAGTTAGCAGCTGACAGCTAAGAGGTTATCCAGTGTGTCACCAGTGCTTCTTTTAAAAATGGCAGTTCCTATCAATTTTTTCCCTAAACTTGAGCTGCCTTAAAATCACAAAACTAGAATCACGTTTCCTCTCCTTTCATATTACTGTAAAACTACAACACATTAAAAGTTTTGTTATCTCTCCTATCAAGATATCTTTGGTTAATCTAAATATTTGGTTAGTTAAAAAAAAATAAGACAGAAAATTTAGAAGAAAAACACAAGAAATGCTACATACATCACTTAAACCTTTAGTTTCAATTTGAAATACATACAAGGTATGTCAAATATATACAATGATATATCAATAAATATTTCTAAAAAACCACACATTTATTAGATGAAAATTTCAAAATGGAAAATCAGTTGTTTTTCAACCTATGCATTATCTAGGTCTATATACTTCTGAAGGTGATATTCCTGTCTTCCTAAGCTTTTTCCAAAGAATCATGTGCTTTTCCGCTTACACCACACAAAAATGGTAGCTTAAGCATCCTTTGAGGAACTGAAATTATGTTTTTTTTCAGTGTTAGAGTTTGGGATCAAAAAGAAGTCTGACAGGATAAGATCAAGGCTGTAGGGTGGATGGCATATGGAATGACAATGAAATTTTTGTAGGACAACCCTTGCTACTCTTGAAGACTAAACAGGTACAAGGCCACGATGGAAGGATATTTCTGAATATTAGTTTCCTAGGCTTTTTCTCAACAGTGCAGTGTTCAATTTTCTAAAATTATCTAAAAATATCAAGATTACATCTGAGCTGACCACTCTCTTTTGAACTTAACTGACCCAGAAGATTCCTTTGGACATCATTGTTTTAATTGGAACTTTTTTTTTTAAGGCACCCTAATGATACCGGAGTCCTTGTGTGGTGCTGTGGGTTAATGTGCCAGACTGAAAGCCATTTGAACTGCAAGGTCGGTGGTTCACGCTCACCATTCGCTCCTCGGAAACCCTGTATAGGGTCGCTATGGGTTGGATCCGACTCGACGGCACTTAATAACAACAATGATACTAAGATGAATATATTATTGAGAGGACTTGTCTGTAGCAATCCTTTGATGGCAGAGATATGTTAGTATATGTTTTGTTTGCAAAAATCAGTGTATGTGTGAACTGTAATTTTTTTAACCCACAGTTGCACATCCTTTTATTTACCATTCTTTTGGCATATGACCAAGATTTTCCATTCATTATTGATCCATGGATTGTAATTTCCCATGTTCATTTTTTAATAGGTGGAACCCTATTAT
This sequence comes from Chrysochloris asiatica, assembly GCF_000296735.1. Classification (NCBI taxonomy): domain Eukaryota; kingdom Metazoa; phylum Chordata; class Mammalia; order Afrosoricida; family Chrysochloridae; genus Chrysochloris; species Chrysochloris asiatica. The sequence goes on along the minus strand of NW_006408537.1, from coordinate 17,407,637 downwards.
TTTAGTATTGTTTGTAGTTTCCTTTACTTTAAGGAAAAATAATTTAGAATGAGTAAAACATCATTCTATAGTTTCACAAAATTTCACCCCCTCTTTTCTATAATAATTTGTCACATCCATTCAGTTTTATAGCATGTTTAAGCAGGTTAGCAATATTGAATAGCTACAAAGAATTCAACCTTGTTTACACAGTAATAATTTTTTTTCATTGATCTGTCAGTGATCTGCTTATAAATATTTAATTAAATTATAAACTTAACGTAACAACACAAGGTGTGGAGAGTAGAAATATTCTAAGATTAAAATGCCACCAGTAGCCGAAGAATAGTACTAGCCTGGTTTTCTAATGTAATCCACTGACTATTTGAAAAATATTGATTAAATAACTTCTACATATGTTCCAGATACTGAGATATTCCATTATACAATAGGGAGTGCTGTGGCTCCATGAGGTAAGCATTGGACTGCTAACCACATGGTCAACAGTTTGAACACACAGCTGCTTTGTGGGAGAAAAATGAGGATTTCTGCTTCTACAAAATATTTGTTTTAAAAAAGCCTCAGAATCCCTACACACAGTTGCTATAAATTGAAACCAATTCCAAAATACTTAACAACAACAAAAAGTTATACAATATCTAAAAAAATCACATTAATATCATCATCAAGGAGCTCTGGTAGCATAGTGGTTATGAATCGGGCTGTGAACCGTAAGGTCAGCAGTTGGAAACTACCAGCTGCTCCGCGGGAGAAAGATGAGGCTTTCTGCTCTGGTAAAGATTTATAGCCTTGGAAACCCTGTTCAGGGTCGCTATGGGTCGGAACCGACTTGATGGCACATAACAACAACAACAACGTCATCATAGATAACATTTTTGACTTATTGGGAAACTATCAAGCTCATAGTTTCAGATGTTAGTTTTCCAAGTTTTTAATTTGACTTGAAATCTTGCATATTATCAGTTAAGTATGTTTATATAATATTTTCATGCCATATATGTACAAAGCATTATATTTTCTTCTGAAATGTTATTTAACAACACATATATGTCACCTAAAACATGATTTAGAAATAGAAAATTTATGAATTTAGAAATAGAAAAATAAAAGCATGTGAAGTACATGAGGTATGTCATAAACAACTTCTGTGAATGAACTGTGCACCTGTACACCGTATGTGTTGTTGTTGTTGTTGTCAGTTGTTGTCAGGTGCTATCGAGTCAGAACCGACTCATAGCAACCCCATGCACAGCAGAACGAAACAATGTCCGATCCTGGGCCAACCTCACTACCGCTGCCACACTTGAATCCATCAATGATGCCACCTGTCCAATCCATCTCATTAGGGGTCTTCCTCTTTTTCTCTGACCCTCCACCTTACCCAGAATGACATCCTTCTCCAGCTACTGTTTCCTCCGAACAATATGTCCAAAGTATGAGAGACGAAGCTTAGCCATCCTGGCCTCCAAAGAGCATTCTGGCTGCACTTCCAAAATAGATCTATTGGCTCTTTTGGCAGTCCATGGCACTTTCAGTATTCTCCTCCAACACCACAACTCAAAGTCATCAAATTCTTCTACGATCCTCCTTATTCCTTATTGTTGTTTTTAGGCACCATCATATAGATACTGATTCATAGCGACACTATGCACAACAGAACAACCACTGCCTGGTCGTGTACCAATCTTACAATCATTATTACATTTGGGCCCAGTGCTGCTGCCACTGTGTCAATCAATCTCACTGGGGTCTTCCTATTTTTCTCTGACCCTCCACTTTACGAAACATGATATTAGTCTCCAGGGACTGGTCCCATCTGATAATATAACTGAAGTATGAGAAGTGATATCTGGCCATCCTGGCTTTCAAGGAGAATTCTGGTGGCACTTTTTCCAACACAGATTGGTTTGTTCTTTTGGCAGTACATGGTACTTTCAATATTCTCCTCCAATGCTATAACTTAAATGCATCAATTCCTCTACAGTCTTCCAGATTCACTTTCCAACATTTGCATGCATATGAGGTTATTGAAAATACTATGCCTTGGGTGAAGAAGTATAAGTGATCATAATCTAACCCACTAGCTACTCCTTGGAAACCCTATATAAGGTCTCGATGACTTGACACACTTAAGATAAACAACAACATATGTATATATACACTTCATTGCTTTTGCTCTTCTAGAGAATTCAGGCTAAGACAACCTCATAGGACATTATAATTAGGAACAAATACAGTTATTTGCTTTCCTTGAATGACAGACTAAGTTTGCTCATTTTTAGGAAGTGTAAGTGATCATAATCTATCTGTCTACCTGTCAAGGTTTCTTTCAAGAATGAAAAGTGGTTAAAGTGGGTAGTTCAAGTAATTGTAAATTCAAGTATTCTATATTTATAAGCAAAGTAACCAAGTTATGAGAAATAGCCGCCACATAGGCAATTGTCAAATGTTTTTATTTTAATTATTTATTATAATTTAATATTATCAACAAACATTGATAATTTATATCACATATATTTACACAAATAAATAGAATTCTGTCCAATAAACATAAAGAGGATTCAAGTCACTAGTAAAAAAATGTGTATTCAAAGTTATTCAGCAATTTTTTTTACGTGCCAAAAGTTGAAAGAAAAAAATTCTTTTTTAAAATAATACATAGTAAAACTATGACATTGCTATTTATGTTCAATCTTAATTAACATAGTTGAATATTATGTGGTATTTATAAATTTGGAGTCCTAATGTGGCACTATAGAATAAGTTCTGGACTGATAATTGCAAGGTTGGTGGTTCAAACCCACCAGACAGTCTTCAGAAACAAGTTTGCTATGAATCAAAATTGACTTGACAGCAATTAACAACAACAACATTTAGAAATCTTGTTTTTAAATAGGTAAAATGTCTGTGATATGTATATTTGTGAAAATACATGAAATATAAAAGATAGTATAAAATACCTTTTCAAAGAAACCCATAACTAATCCTTGTTACATTTTGCTGGCGTCAGCATACGCAGACCCTGGGTTGATCAGTGGCCCTGTGACATGGATGAAAAATCCAATTCCGAGGCCCTCCTCAGAATAGTGAGCCATGGACCCTGTGGGCCAAAGGAAGTGACCTCCTGACATCCCGGGTTCATTGGTTTTTGCGAACTCACTGGTTGGCTACCTCTGTATAATTTTCTTTGGTCCTAATATTGTTCATTCTATGCTTCTAACTCCAGTAATTGTAGCTTCTGAGAAAATGGTTTCTTTTACAATGCCTCTCTTAATGCCTCTACTGTGTTGGCAGTGCGTGGAGTCCTGGGAACAAATCTTTCTGAGGAACAAGCGATAGCCACCTGGGATGAATGTCAGAACTGCTCCTTATTTGATTATTCAGTTATGTTTAATATCCATGAACAATAGTGGGTTTGAAACCCCTTTTTAGAGCCGAGGCAGTAAAACTTTCCGCAGATAATTCAGAAAGGCCAGGAACAGGTATATTGGGAATATGAGAAAAAGTTTTTAGAGAAAAACTACCCAAGGTTTGTAAATAAAGTGGAATGGTAAATTCTGGGAATGTTGGATTAGAGGATAATAGTGGCAGCCCCATTAAACCGCCTCTGAATATAATCAGTTTAACCCAGATGTTCTCCTTCCTCCTGAAAGTATATAGGAATGTGATCGTTGAGAACAATGTAGCATTTTAGGTATAGATAAATGAAGCCCGGTGCCTGAGATCTTGCTCACAAGCAAAAGTTTGCAAAGTGTATAGAGACAGCTTGGCTCCTTTCAGGAACCTTGCTTTATGTTAAGTATCTTTGAGAAACCGCACGTCACTGCTCTAGATCATTTAAGCCTAAAAGTTAATATATAACAGCTTGATTGAACCTTTTTTCTGTAAAAATAAAAATGTTAGATTGTTAAGAAAAACTATGAAAATATCTTAAAAGTTGTTCCTGTGAATCATTATGTCCTGTTTTGAATGATTAATCACATTTCACTTCTGTATCCTATCTTATCTAAAGAATCACATCCTCCCTTTGTGAATTACATCCTTCCTTTGTAAAAAATCCCTCCCTAAAAAAGAGAATAAAAGACTGAGGTAGAGTGAGTTCTGAGTGCAATGCTAGACAATATGTTTGCTGATCTGCCCACCTGCCAGCTTGCATCATATCTATGTGTCTGTCTTTTTTGTATATATTTCGTCTCTCTCTTTCTCTATCCCTTTCGCTGCCAGAGCTCCCTAATTCATGACACCCACACTTCCTTGTCAAGGCTGGACCCCAACATAGGACTTCGACAACCTTTCACCCTTTTTACCTGTCTTCTCGAAAGAAAAAAAGAGTGCTTCTTAGCTTAGTGCAAAAACTTTGTCTTCCTCCATGAATTTAGGATCTAATTTTCACCCTTCTATTCCCAGAAAATATAATAGGAATTCAAAACGTCTAAGAAAAGATAAAATTAAAAGATAAAAATATAAACTTTTTTTCTCCACATAAGCTTCATCCAGATAAGAACATTTTTATAAGCTGTAAATTTATGGAAATTGTATCTTTTGATATTCAAAAAGCAAATACCTTGAACTTTGCCATGAACTTTGTTCTTTATCAATTTGTTTTTGCTTTGACTGGACTACTTCCAACTGTTGGTAGCCATTGCTTTGATTGTGCTTTGTTCAGGATTATACTGGTACAGCCATGTGTTATCTCTTGTTATGATATACTTCCAAGAAATGTTTCAGGATCTTGATTCTAATTGTATAACATTTCTATTGAAATCTATGCTCTTGTCTGCAGCTCATCTGAGCACAACAGTTTTGGAACCTATTGAGCAGAAAGTTTGCTCAACTTTAATTTGTCAGTCAGACTGTGTAAGTTGAAACAGTTGAGATGTCTACAGTGTAGGCTATTGTGTCTAATGTTACCCATTGGTCCTCTTTAATTAGGGTACAAACAAGATAAACATTTTCCTTGCAAATTGATGTGGATGGTCTGTTGCTTCAGGCTTCATCTTCATCATTATCTCATCACTTCTTAAAAGAGGTTATTCATTTGTAAACTGGTGATTTTTGTCTGGCATCCCCTTAAGCTTTTGTGAAGCAACCACAATTTCACTATTCTTCCACCCAAGTTGCACTATAATTCCATATTTGCTTTTATTTCAATTTAAGCAAAATCTATGTTTTTCAGATGCAGACTCTTTTCACACTGGTAGCTTATCCTTAGTGCCTCAAACTAGATCTCATTCAAACATGTTATAACATAGTATTTTGATGTAAAACATTTGAATCTCATTCATATATAAACCAGATATGATAGTCACTCAACAAATAATTGCCATATTAGTTAATAAGTACAATTTTTGTGAAGAATGCAAATTCAAAAGCCCTTTATTGTGCTCATGCACAGCTTGTACGTAGAAAGAGAGGCAGTTGCTCAAAACAGAGCATGTAAATAATATGTAGTGTAAAATCAGGAAACCTGTGTGATCGGGTTGTATCCTTTCAGCATACCTATTCAGCCTATACCCTGAACAAATTGGATTTCATGAAGCAAACACAGTATTAGGATTGGAGAAAGGCTCATTAAAAGTCTGCAATATGAAGATGACACAACCTTGCTTGCAAAGAAGATATGAAGCACTAGCTGATAAAGATCTAAGAATACAGCCCTCAGTATATGTTATAAAGCAATGTAAAGAAGATAAAAATCCTCACAACTGGACCAATAAACAATATTATGATAAAACAGAGAGGAAGACTATCAAGGATTTTATTTTACTTGGATCCATAATTAATGATCATGGAAGCTGTAGTCAATAAATCAAATGACATATTGCACTGGGAAAATCTGCTGCAAAAGATCTCTCTTAAAGTGTTGAATAGCAAAGATTTCACTTTGAGGACTAAGGTACACCTAACCTAAGTCTCATACATATGTGAAAAATGAATAATGAATAAGGAAGACCTGAGAAGAATTGGAATCATGATGTGGCACTGTAGGATAAGCACTGGACTACTAACCTCAAGGTCAGTGAGTCAAACCCAGCAGTTGATCCTTAGGAAACCCTATGAAGGGTTGCTATGAGTTGAAACTTATTTGATAACACTCAATAGCAGCAATAACAGACAAAGATTGATGCATTTGAATTGTAGTGTTGACAAAGAATATTGTAAATTCCTGGACGACCAGAAGAACAAACAATTCTGTCTTGGATGAAATAAAGCAAGAATGCTACTTTGTACATGTTGTCAGATGGGACCAATCCCTTGAAAGTACACTGTGCTTGGTAAAATAGGTAGTAGTAGTGGCGGTGTGCCGTGGAGTCTGTTCTGCTCATAGTAACCCTGCAGAGGGGTTCTGAGGCTGTGTATCTTTACAGGAACAGGCAGCCTCATCTTTCTTCCTTGGAACAACTGGTACTTTTAAACTACTAACCTTGAGATTAGCAGCCTGAATTGTAACCACTATGCTACCAGAGCTCCTTGGCAAGCAGTCAGTCAAAAAGAAGATCCCTTACAGTAAGGATCATTCCCACCCCTCTACACACAGAGTAGACAAGGATGGACAACTTGGACATTGGCTACCCAAAATGGGGGTGGGTGGGGTGGGGTACAAAGGCAAGAAGTGACTAGCTTACAAGCTTTCAAGAGGGAACCTAGATCCAGGGGGCGTGGAGGAAGGTAGAATCTCTATTGAATAGTATCCAATCTGTCTAGGCAGGGATGATGAAATGAAATGCAGATAGGTCTCTTGTGATACAATAGTGAATAATTGTTATCAGGACTGATTGTGAGGGATGCAAATGTAAAGGTAGACGTTTTATAGCAAGGAGGGGAGTGATTGACTTTTCAGTCTAGGACTGGAGGTCCCTGGGACTATCAATGGATAAGAGCGGAGAGTGAGACTCCACTCAGAGAAGTAGTGATGCCAGAGATGGAGGCAGAGATGAAGACGTGGAGAGATGGAGCAGCTGGGGACTTTAGATCCAGAGAGGGAGAGGGGCTGTGTGCTGACGACTGGGGTGCAGGCTTGTAGTGTATACCCTTTGGTTGGTTGATGATAAATGGAGAGGATTGTAACCATGGCAACGAACGATATACGATAGGATGAATGTAAAACTAATGTTCTCCCATGTAAACTATCACATAATTCACAATAAAACATTTAAAAAAGAAGAAGAAGAAGAAGAAGAAGAAGAAGAAGAAGAAGAAGGATTTGGGGTTTGGCAGCCTTCAGAACTTCAAGTGTCTGTCTTTTAAATAAATCTCTCTTTATATTAAAAAAAATAATAATCCCTAATGAGATGGATTGACATAGTGGCTTAAACATAACATTTGTGAGGCTAGTGCAGAACCAGGCAGTGTTTTGTTCTGTTGGGTAAAGTATTGCTAAGAGTTCAAAACTAACTTAAGGCTTTCTAGCATCAACACCAACAAAGAAGACAACATTTAGGATTTGAACTAGAAGTAAATTTCATTGTTCCATAATTTTCTGTTTTGGAGATGTCTTTTGTTAAAAAAATAGATACTCTTCAACCTTTTCTATTACAAACATAAGATTATGCATATGATGAAGGACAATCTTTCTAAGACACTATGTATCTAAGACTTTTTGTTGTTGTTGTTGAATTGAAAATGCTGTTATTATGTAATATAGTAAGTGTAATTACTAAAGCAGTAATTTTATAATTAAAAAAGCACTTGAAGCCTTTTATATTTACTCAGTTTCTAGCATGTTTTTGGTTTACTTTTTTTTTTTTTAATATATGTTATCATAACTGTCTCACAGGGACAAGTTTCTATGTAGCTCTGGAATTGCCAACCTGAGTATTTTTTCTGGAATGTCAATGTATTATTGATTTAGAAGACTCTGCTAGTACAATATGATGACCTAAAGCACTGTTTCCTTTTGCTGTATTTTCCCATATGTTGTTTATACTATGCTTAACTGAAAAATCTCAGGTAGTATTGAAGCCTATTTTAAGTCTTTAGATCACTGTGACATAAATAATGCACACGTTGACAAATAACTGTTTTTTAATTGGTCAAGAGAAAACAATTTCAGTATCATTTACTAATTTGCATTTCAGTTTCTTTTTTTTTAATTGAAAGGTCTTTTAAACATCTCAAAACAAACGTATTCTGTTCTTAATTATGTCCTTAATGCCCAGAAATATAGTAGATAGGAATGATTAAAATGTCTGCCTTATTCCATATGCCATGTTGGCACTTAGATTATACTATAGTGCTTCCTTTAGAATACATTTTTTCTTTTTATCTTTCTTTTCCTGCATGTGAACTTTAGTTGTTTGCACACTAAGTTGCATATGATGGAAAAGAACAAGCAACCAGAACTTTCAAACTCATTCCATGAAGAATTTCCTGAGTTAAGAACATAATGATCCTTGATGTTCCAAAAGAAGATGGCTGAGTTTTGGTGTTTAATATACAATGAAGCATATTTAATCTCATATCCCCAGTTTCTTTAAGGTAGGAATTTTAAAGCCCCACCCTATTGAACAAGTTTGTCTATGTAAATTTGTGTTTGTGTGTGGGGAAGGAAGGGATGGCCTATGTATTATATGTCAACAGCATGCCTTTCCAGTATGAAAAAAAAATGATCCTGTTTTGTGGTGGCTGTCAAATAATTTTTAACTCATATAGGTGTGACAGAGTAGGCTATTTTTCTCTGTGTAGGTTTGAACTATCAGCCTTTTGGTTAGCAGTCAGTGCTTAACCATTGCATTATTTAAAAGTAAACCATCCATCTCCACCACCACCAGTTGAAAACCATTCTCTTATAGTTTACAATAAAACATTAAAATAAATGAACAGAAAAAATGAACAAACAAGCACTTCACAGTCACAAAAATGTCTTTAAAGGCAAATCGATTTTTTGTCTCTCGCCACTAGCATTTCTTAGTCAGAAGGGTCAATCAGAATGTCAAAAGCACTGATTTTTAAATACTAATGTGCTTATAAATTATTTGGATGTTGATTTTAAATGAAAATTCCTGGACCCCTATTACCAAGAAATTCTGATTCAATAGTTTTCAATGAAGCCTAAAAAGTACAGTACTTGTTAAAATATGATATTTGTTAAAAAGTTTTTAAGAACAAGGTAACTTTGTGGAGTGGGGTGTATCAAGGAACCTTTATTTGGGAGAGATTAGATTTGCTGACCCATAGAGTTAGAGCTATGCACCTTCAGACTGAGGCTTATGACATAAAAAAGGAGAAGTAAAAAAAAAATCTTTAGACCATCAATGTTGGTAAAGTGGAGCATCAGCAAAAAAAAAGAGGAAGACCCCAGTGTGATGGATTAATGTAGTTGCAGAAAATATGAGCTCAAACATAACAATTATGATGATAGTACAGGGCTGGGTAGTGTTTTACTCTGTTGTATATAGGATTACTATGAGTCAGAATTGACTTGAAGACATCTAACAACAAAAAAAAACAACAAAATAGATTTGCAATACTGCTTTTACTGGGCCAGGCTTCTCAGTAGTTTGTCAGTTAAAATGTAGTAATTCCCATGATTTGATGTAACAATCAATGAAAAGGAAGTTTTCTTGGAGATATGGCCTGCTTCCAATATATTGGAATGTAAATATATAAAGCTTGGTTTCTTGTGGGTCTGAATCCTGCATCTAGCTTGTCACCCAATCTCCAGTTCTTTGGATTTGAGACAGTGATCTGCTCTATTGCCTGCCTATTTGCTGGAGCCAACTGCCACATCAGACAATCAGCTGTACTCTGCAACCTGCATGGAAAGATTAAACCTGAGTAGGAGTGGTGGGAGACTAGAAATAAAAGAAAGAAACAAGACACAACTGAAATGAGTAAAGTTGGAAGCAGGTGGGACACAACACTCTGATGGAGATACTGTGAAACAGACCAAGTTTATTATATAAACAGCTCAAGGGGAGTTACTGGGAGCAGGGAAAAGAATAACATCTGGTGTTATTGATGCATGCAGTAAGTGGGACTTTGTCAGAAGAATGTAGTTGCTAGGGAAACAGAGATAGGGCAGCTAGATATTTTTGCAGACTTGAACTGAAGGTCATCCAAAGAGAAAACCTGCAAGTTCCTTGTCCCCCAAGGCATCCCTGCAAGTTCCTCAGTAGGGCAAGCTGACCTGGAAGCAGCCTGATTCTCTGGACCACAACTGTTCAGTTGCAATCCTTTGGTTAAACTACACCCAAGTCTGAGAAATTAAAATAGCTCCCAACATCAATTCTGGGAGTCATCAACAACCTGCCCTAGTACCTGCCTGGCATCGACCTGACAAACTTGGTTCATGAGTTATACAACTCTGAGAATCTAAGGCCTCCAGTCTGACACTGACCCATAGACTTGGGACTTGACAACCACTTTTCTGACAGTTTGGTATAATATAGTGGCTTGTGTGTTGCTGTGAGGCTGCAGTAATCTATGCCACTGGTATTTTAAATAGCAGCAAGGTAACCTATGGTAGATAGGTTTCAGTAGAGCTTCCAGACTAAAACAGAATAATAATAAGAGAACCACTTCACAATGATTAGTCATTGAAAACCTTATTAAAAACCTAATTAGTAAAAATTTTCTGCTAACAAGGGACTCATTTTTAAAATTTATAGGAAACTACAACACCTCTACAAGACAAAGACAAATAACCCAATTAAAAAATGGGCGCAGGACATGAACAGACACTTCACCAAGGAGGGGATCTAGGCTGCCAACACACATATGAAGAAATGTTCACAGTTACTAGCCATTGTTATTGTTTTGTTGTTGTTAAGTACCATGCAGTTGTTTCTGACTCATAGTGACCCTGCATAGGGTTTCTGAGGCTGTAAATCTTTACAAGAGCAAAAAGCCACATCATTCTCCTTTGGAACAACTGGTAGTTTTGAACTGCCAACCTTGAGGTTATCAGCCCAATTCATAACCACTACACTACCAGAGCTCCTTAGAGAGATGAAAATGAAAACAACAATGAGATATCATCTCACACCAGCAATAACAGCAAAGATCAAAAAAGTAGAGGACAATAAATGCTGGCGAAGATTCAAAGAGACTAGGACCCTCTTACACTGTTGGTGGGATTGAAAAATGGTCCAACCACTCTGGAAAGCAATATGGCACTTCCTTAGAAGATTGGAAATAGAAATACCTTATGATACAGCAATTGCTCTACTTTGTATTTACCCACAAGAAATACGAGCCATAACACGAGTAGATACATGCACACCAATGTTCATAGCAACAGTATTTACAATAGCAAAAAAGATGGAGACAGCCTAAATTCCCATCAATGGCAGAATGGATAAACAAACTGTGGTTCATATACACAATAGAATATTATGCTACCTTGAAGAATAACAAGGAAGCTACAAGCCACCACATAACATGGATGAACCTTGAGGACATTATGTTGAGTGAAATTAGTCAGTCACAAAAGGAGACATACTGCATAGGACCACTGTTGTTAAAAACTAAGAAAAAAAACCCATACTAAAGTGGGGGGAGAGGGTATTCTTTGTTGGTTACCAGGATGTGGGGGTTGGGGCAAGGGGTAGGAAAGAAGGTGGAACACAAGGTAGGGAACAGACACAGGATAGTTTGGGTGCTGTGGGGCAATACACAAGAAGGGGGAGAGAAATGGAAGAACAAGGTGGATGGGAGAATAGTTAAGCAGGTTTGCATGGACTGAGTGGGACACAGGCAAATAATGATGTATGCACAACCTTGGAACAACAGGGCTCTGGGATAGAGGGATTGAGCCATGGTTTGAATGGGAAAGAGGGGGGAAACAATGTTAAGAAGGTTGGCTGTCTTTTGAATCTTGGTTTCCATGGCATACAATTATAAAATAGACACTTGAGGGGGAGATAAAGGAATAGCCAGAAATATCACCATAGAAAGCTTGTAAGTCCATCTTCTGCCTATAACAGATTGGAATACCTAAAATGGAGCTACAACATACCTAGTGAAGGAGGCTTCCTGTGGAGTCTCTGCATTACATAAGACCATACATAATCCTGAACCCCATCTAGAATCTTCTGAGGTGGGAAATTTCCACTTGACAGGACAAGCAGACCAGCCTGGAGTGGCTAGAAGAACAGAAGATACTTCTTGAAAGAAAGACCGACAGGAAAAATACAAAATAATAATGACAGTCTGACTGACTACTACAAGAACAAGCAAGTTGTTCACTGGGGAGCCATCAAGGCAAGTGTCGGGTCCCCTCAGGGCAAACCCCTATCCTAGACTAAGACTCAAAGGGAATATACAAGCAGACGTGAGCTCTGACTGGTGACCATGTTGGTCCCCGATAAGGGTAAGTGAGGGGAAAACACCATTGAAGTTGCGAGCTAAGCCCTACAATGTTCAATAGACTCCTATGAACCCAGGTGGAGACCTGGTTGGCCAGCAGTGTGCCAAGACCTGGGGACTCCTAGACCCAGAGTCAGTGACATAGCCACAGAGGACTAGAGTGGAGAGTGAAGTATCCAGCTGATAAGAAGAGAGGGCATATGCATAAGAACACCCACACTTGCAGATAATACCCCCTTTGGTGTGGCTTCAATGACTGGATGATCAGAGCTCAACTAGAAGAAGAAAAGAAAAAAAAAAAAAAAAAAGAGTAATCTGATACAATTAGATGAACTTGACCTACACCTATGGATGCAGTAGCTCAAAAGAGGGAACAAATGTTTACAGCGAGGATCATTCCCACCCCCTCTATACACAGAGTAGACAGGGATGGGCAACTAGAACATTAGCTACCTAAAATGGGGGGCTAAAAAGGCAAGAAGTAACTGGCTTACAAGCTTTCAAGAGGGAGCCTAGATCCAGAGGTCATGGAGGAAAGCAGAATCTGCACTGAGTAGTGTCCAATCTATCTGGATGGGGCTGAAGAAAGGAGATGGGGAAGTTTCTCATGTGGCACAATAGTGAATGATTACTATCAGAACTGATTGTGAGGGTTGGAAATATAAAGGTAGGCATTTTGTAGCAAAATGAGGGGAGTGGTTGATTTTGCGGTACAGCAGCAGAGATCCCTGGGACCATCAAGGGAGAAGAGTGGAATGCCACTACACAGAGAAGTAGTGATGCCAGAGATGGAAGCAGAGATGATGACGTGGAGAGAGGGAATAGCTGGGGAGGCTAGACCCAGAGAGGGAGAGGGGCTGTGTGCTGATGACTATGGGGAAGGCTTGCAGGGTATACCCTTTGGTTGGTTGATGATGCATGGAAGGGATTGTAACCATGGCAATTAAATGATATATGAGAGGATGAATGTAAACCTAATGTTCTCCCATGTAAACTATCACATAATTCACAATAAAACACTTTTAAAAAATTGTCTGATATAATGCTAGAAGATAAGCTCCTCAGGTTAGAAGGCACTCAAATATGACTGGAGAAGAGCTTCCTTCTCAAGTAGATTTGACCATAATAATGTAAATAAAGCAAATTTTTAGGACCTTCATTTGTTGATGTGGTACAACTCAAAATGGGAAGAAATAGCTGTTGTTGTTGTTGTTGTTAGGTGCCATCGAGTTGGTACCGACTCATAGCGACCCTGTGCACAACAGAATGAAACACTGCCTGATCCTGGGCCAACCTCACTACTGTTACCACACCTGAGTCCATCTACGCTGCCACTTGGCCAATCCATCTTGATGGGGGTCTTCCTCTTTTTCTCTCACCCTCCACCTTACCAAACCTGGTCCATTAATAATTGGAATGCAGATGTACAAAGTATGAATCTAGGAAAGCTGTTGTTAATTGCTACTTAGTCCGTTCAAACTCATAGCAACCCTGTCTAGTTTTGCTGAGAAGTGGCTGGAAGGTTTGAACCACCAACCTCGGGGTTAGGTGTCTGCTGGTTATCAATTTGAAGTTGTCAAAAATTTAATGAAATGCATAAAGATTAATATCCTAGCATTAGTGAGCTAAAATGGTTGGGTGTTTTTCAATTTGAATCAGTCATATAGCTTACTTTAATATGGATGAAAAATTAAAGAAGAGTGGCATCACATCCATTCTCAAAAAGATCGATATTGATGTACAAAGTTGTCTATGATAGGATATATACATATGAGGAAGACTACTTAATTCCACTATTAATCAAATAATGTACTAGCCACTAAAGTCAGTGATGATGAAATTGAAGAATTCTACCAACTTTAGTCTGAAATTTATCAAAAATTCACTCAGGATCTTTGGAAGTTCTATACAGGATTACTAGGGATTGGGTTTGAAAGTTGGAATAAAGAGGAAGGATCAGTGATAGAAAAATATGTCCTTGGTGAAAGAAATGATGCTAGATATCACATGACAGAACTTTGCAAGACCAACAACTAATTCATTGCAAATACCTTTATGCAACAACATAAAAGGTGACTATAAATGTGAATCTCATCAGATGGAATACAAAGAAATTAAACTGACTACATTTGTGGGAAGATATGATGTAGAAGCTCAGTATCATTAACCAAAAAGAGGCCAGAGGCTGACTGTGGAACAGACTATCAATTTCTCCTATGCAGTTTCAGGCTGAAGCCGAAGAACATTAAAAGAAGCTGATGAGAGCTGAAATATGGCCTAGACTATATATCACCTAAATTTAGTGAGCATCTCAAGAAGAGATTTGAAGCATTAGGCAATAATAACTGAAGACCAGAAGACTGTGGGATGACATCTAGTATATGATACACGAAGAAAGCAAAAGGTCATTAAAAATGTAGAAAAGGAAGAAAAGACCAAACTGGATGTTAGAAGAGAGTCTGAAACTTGCTCTTGAGAGTAGACAGGAAAAGCAACTGGAAGAAATGAGAAAGCAAACAAAAGAACTGAGGAAACAATTTTAAAGGGCACCATGAAAAGACAATTCAAATATAATAAGGAAATGTACAAAGATCTGGTTTTAGAAAACCAAACGGGAACATGCTCAGCATTTCTCAAGCTGAAAGAACCAAAGAAATAATTCAAGCCTCAAGTTGAAATACTGACGGGTTCTGTGGGCAAAATATTGAAGGATGAAGCAAGTATCAAAAGAAGATGGAAGGAATGCACAGTCATTGTTCAGAAAATAATTGGTAAATGTGCAACCATTTCAAGAGGTTCCATATATTCAAAAACCACTGATATTTAAGGAATAAGTCCAAGCTGCATTGAAGGCACTCATAGAATACAAGTTGAAATGCTTCAAGAAACAGACATTGTGGGAGGCAATCACTCATCTGTGTCAAGAAATTTTGAAGACCGTTACATGGCCATCCAATTGGATGAAATCCATTCTTGTGTCCATTACAAAGAAAGGTGATCCATGAGAATTCAAAAGCCTTGTAACTATATTGTCAATTTCACATGAAAGTAAAAAATTCCTGAATATAATTTAAAAAAAATTTCCTCTAACCATCTTCACCTATGGCCTCATGTTGTTGTTGTTGTTGTCAGGTGCCATCGAGTCAGAACTGACTCATAGCGACCCCATGCACAGCAGAACGAAACAATGTCCTATCCTGGGCCAACCTCACTACCGCTGCCACACTTGAGTCCATCAATGATGCCACCTGGCCAATCCATCTCGTTAGAGGTCTTCCTCTTTTTCTCTGACCCTCCACCTTACCCAGCATGACAACCTTCTCCAGCGACTGTTCTCTCCGGACAATGTGTCCAAAGTAGGAGAGACGAAGCCTAGCCATCTTGGCCTCCAAGGAGTGCTCTGGTTGTACTTCTTCCAAAACAGATCTATTGGTTCTTTTGGAAGTCCATGGCACTTTCAGTATTCTCCTCCAACACCACAACTCAAAGGCATCAATTCTTCTATGATCTTCCTTATTTACTGTCCAGCTTTCACATCCATATGAGATTATTGAAAATACTATGGCTTGGGTCAGGCGCAACTTAGTCCTCAAGCTGACATCTCTGCTCTTCAGTACTTTAAAAGTTCCTGTGCAGCAGATTTGCCCAATGCAATACATCGTCTGTTCTCTTGACTGCTGCTTCTGCGAATGTTGACAGTTGATCCAAGAAGAATGAAGTCCTTGACAACTCCAATCTCTTCTCCATTGATAAGAATGCTGTTTATTGGTCCAGTGGTGAGGATTTTTGTTTTCTTAACATTGAGATGTAATCCATATTGAAGGCTGTGCTCTTTGATCTTTATCAGTATATGTTTTAAGTTCTCTTCACTTTCAGCAAGCAAGGTTGTATCATCAGCATATCGCAGGTTGTTAATGAGTCTTCCACCAATCCTGACGCCATGTTTTTCTTCATAGAACCCAGCTTCTCGTATGAGGCATTCCTTAATATCAGTTGACTGAGGAAGAGAAAACTTGTACTTGGTTATAGATGGTTCTGCATGGTATAAAAACACCACTTGTAAGTGAACATCAGTATCAGTAAAATACAGCTTCTTCCTGAAACTTCCCAGAAGGATAGTGGTAAAGGGAAATCCTCCCAATGGGCAGAACTTTTTGAATGGAAGGAGAAATGACCAGCTGTGTGACTATATGTTGATTCCTGGACTGTGGCCAATGGTTTGGCTGCATGATCAGGCACATATTAAGAATATTATTAGAAAATTGCTGACATGGAGGTATGATGAAGAAATATGTGTATGTTGTTCTTGTTAGGTGTCATTGAGTCAATTCCAAGTAACAGTGACTTTATGACAAACAGAATGAAACACTGCCATGTCTTGCACCATCCTTAAAATTGCTCTAAGCTTGAGTCAGTTGTTGGTGTTCCCATGTTAATCAATCTTATTTAGGTCTTCCTATTTCACTGATGTTCCATGTTATCAATAATTATGTCCTTTTTCAGGGACTGGTCCCTACTGAATATATATCAGAATTATGAGAGATGAAGTGTCTCCATCCAGGTTCCTAAGGAGCATTCAGCCTGTACTTCATCCAATATAGATTTGTGTGTTCTTCTAGCAGTCCATGGCACTTTTAATATCTTCTGTAACACCATAATTCAAATGCATCAAATTTTCTATAGTTTTCTTTATTCACTGTCCAACTTTCACATGCATATGAAGCCACAGAAATACTATAGCGTATGTCAGGCCCAATTAGTCCTCAAACTGATATCATTGCTCTTGAATACTTCAAAGATATCTTGTGCAGCTGATTTGTCTAATGCACTATGTTGTTTAATGTCTTGACTACTGCTTTCATGAGTGTTGAAAGTGGATGCTAGCAACTTCAATCTTTTCTCCATTTAACATGATGATATTTACAGGTCCAGTGATGAGTGCCTGCAGAAGTTTGTTGGAAGTTTTCAATATGGATTCCATCAATTCCAAGAGATTTTTTCTTTACCGAGGACTTCAGTGCTCCTTGGATTTCTTTCTTCCATACCATTGGCTTTTGCCCATATGTTAACTCTTGAAATGGTTGAATATTGTCTAGTTAGTTTTGATACAGTACTCTGTGTATTCCTTCCATCTACTTTTGGTACTTTCTGCAACATTTAATATGTTATTCCATTTTGTTGTTGTTGTTACATGTGATTGAGTCTGTATAAACTCATAACAATCCTATGCACAACAAAATGAAACACTGCATGGTCATGGGCCAACCTCAATACTGTTGCCACGCTTGAGCCCATTGATGCTGCCACTTGGCCAATCCATCTCACTGGGGATCTTCCTCTTTTTTTCTGACCCTCCACCTTACCAAACATGATATCCTTCTCCAGTGATTGGTCACTTCTGACAATATATCCAAAGTAGGAGAAGTGAAGTTTAGCCATCCTGGCCTCAAGGAGCACTATGGCTGCACTGCTTCCAACACAGGTCTGTTGATTCTTTGGGCAGCCCAGAGTACTTTCAATATCCTCCTCCAACATCATAACTCAAAAGCATCAATTTTTCTATGGGTTTCCTTATTCACTGTCCAGTTTTTGCATGCAATGAGGTTATTGAAAATACCATGGCTTAGGTCAGGTGCACCTTAGTTCCAAACTGACATCTTTGCTCTTCAACACTTTAACAAGGTCTTGTGCAGCAGATTTGTCTAATGCAATATTTGATTTCTTGACTGCTGCTTCTATGAGTGTTGAAGAAGAATGAAGTCCTTGACAACTTCAATCTTTTATCCATTGATATGAATGCTATTTATTAGTCCAGTGGAAAGGAATTTTGTTTCCTTTATATTGAGATTCAATCCATACTGAAGGATGTGCTCTTTGACCTTCATCAGTAAGTATTTTAAGTCCTCTTCACTTTCAGCAAGCAAGGTTGTATCATCTGCATATCACAAGTTGTTAATGAGTCTTCCTCCAATTCTGATGCCACATTTTTCTTCATATAACCCAGCTTTTCAGATTATATACTCAGCATACAGATTGAATAAGTATTGTATCATCTGCATATAGCAGGCTGTTAATGAGTCTTCCTCCAGTCCTGATGCCATGTTTTTCTTCATAGAACCTAGTTTATCTGATAAGAAGCTTTTTTTTTTTTCAAACCAATTATCATCTTTCTCCAGTCACTCCTGCCACTGGTCAATGGGTTCATGTGTAAAATGGAAATGGTGGCAGAGATGGAGCTTATGCTTGGGCTCACTGTGACTGAGTTGGCTATAACCTCTACTGTTTGTCCAATCTCCCAGAAACAAAGACCAACACTGAGTCTGTGATATGGGATTATTCCTATGGGAGATTAGCCAACAACCTGGTGACAGATTGAGTACATCAAACCAGTTTCATTATTTTAACAGCAGCATTTTTTACTTCTGGAATAGACATTTACCCTGGATATGGATTTCCTGTCCCTGCACACAATGCTTCTGTCAACACTACCATTTGTGGATATAAAGACTGTCTCAGCCTTGGTGGGTTATAAATTAGGCTGCTAATTTAAAGGTCAGAATTTCAAATCTGCTAGCCATTCTGTGAGAGAAACATTAGGCTTCCTGCTCTCATAAAGAATTATAGCCTTAGAAACACTATCCCAAGTCACTATTAGTTGGAACTGACTCAATATCACACCACCACCACCATCTCTGTAATCCATTGTCATCGTTTCCCTCACAGTCTCAGATGACGGACTCACTTCACAGCAAATGAAGTGAAATTTATTGATATTACTATATTCCTCAGCATCCTGAAGCAGTTGGCTAGATAGAATGATCAAATTACCTTCTAAAGATATACTTACTTTTCAGGATTCAGCAACTATTTTCTAGGAGGCTGGATATGTTCTAAACCAGGGGAAAATATATGGTCCTATTTTTCCACTAGTCAGGATCCATGAGTCCAGAAAACAAGGGATCAAAATGGGAGTGTCATTGCACACTATTTCTCCTACTGACCCACTCACAAATTTTTGCTTTCTGTCCCTACAATCCTTCACTTTTTGGGTCTGGATATTTTAATTCTAAAAAGAGGGATACTGCTCTGCATTTAATCTGAAGTTTAAGCTTTAGCTCTTCAGTGAGCTTCTCACTGTAATGAACATTGTTGATTATTGAACCTTTCTTCTGATAGTGTTCTAATACTGACTCTTGAGAATCCCAGAAAACTGCAACTACCAATTTACCAGCTTACAGTTGACTTTTAAATTTCTTCTTGGTTGGCGATTAAGTATATTGCCATTCCACCTCTGCTGTTTACTCTCAGGGTCATAGTGGTAAATCTGTGCTAATCACCAGTAATGATTATTTTAAGAACTTTTTACCTTTCTTTGAGTATTAGTTCAAATTCTGTTTGAAGATGTCCAAATGCTGCTGTTTGTGCTCTATGTTTTAGTACTCATTTTGGACAAACTTTTCAAAACCCAAGTCTGTTATGAATTATTTCATAGGCAGAGCCATGATTTATTTGCAAATGACTTGACACATAATCCACTGTGGTCTATTTGACATAATCATTTTTTATACACACTCAATATTCTCATCACCTGTGGACATGGATGGGCATTTTAATCTAACTGGAGTGCAGATAATTTTTGACTCATTTTCATAGAAATCTTGAGCCAACATATAACAAAAGAGGAAATCGATCAAGCCATTAAAAATCTTCCAAAGAAGAAAAGTTCAGGCCCAGATAACATTCAGAAAAGAGCCGACAGCAATTATACTCAAACTACTGCAGAACATAGGATTATATGGGAGGTAAAAAGTGGCATACAATGCCCAAATCATCTGCTTACTCCTGGCCTTCATGTCCATTGAAGTGAGTCCTCCAATCACTATTGATGTCATGGGGGTGCCATAGTGTGCACAGAACTGGGGGAGACCTTGGATAGTGGAACTCTGAGTGGCATTGCCCACACCGGTGTCATGCTAGGAGTGGTGGGCCCATGGAAGTCATTTCCTCTGGTGAATTGCTGCTCAGGACAGAGTTTCTGCCACAGTTTCATCAGGGCCATGTTAAGCTGTCACTTTTGTCTTAGGGTGTGACAGCAGCAAACAAATCAGTCCACATTTTCTTTTTAATAATTTGAATGGGGGCTTTCTTGTTGCCTGTTTTATTTGCCCACGCCTGCCCCCTCCTGCACGCTCCTGCATGCTCCTGCAGCCCAGACATTCTGGTGATGTACATTTTCAGCTTCACCCAGGTCAGCTACAACCTGAGCAATCTGGGACACTGGCTGTCCTCCCATAGGGCTCAGTATGGACACTGAGTCTCCATATCTTTATGATTGTAAAATGACATTCTTCATTCCACTTATGATCAACTCAATATCTGGGCCTGGATAATGTTCTGTGTACATGATGTACTTCGTCCCAAGTTCCCTAATCACTTCCTGCAGTTCCTCTATAGCTGTCCAGCATATGGTTGAAGTTGGAATGTCTCCCTCATTCAGTCATGCTGCAGTCACTGACACCAGGGGTGATACTACCTGGTTCTCATTGATTGGAGCATGAAGGCACTGTGTCAGTGCAGGTTGAGTAGTAATTGAAGTCATTTTAGACATCTCAAGGTCAGTGAGGACTATCCCTTCCACCCCCATGTCCCACATGCAAAGGAGCCATACACCCACAGACTCTTTCCCTTTCTGCCTGTTCTGAGTTGCCAGTTCATCTAACTTAGTGGATATGTACTCTCTCATTATTGTGAGCTGTCAGCATTTGAGGGCAGATTCACATCAGTTGGGTGGTGCTGATCTATTTTAGTTTTAGTAATCATAACCTATTTCACTTCAAGATAGGAGGTCTCTATCTCTTCTTGCCAGTTTTCCCCTTCTGACTTAGTTGAGGACTCCAGTGGGTCCCACCATTAGGGTTCCAATCTGCCTTCATAATTACTGCTTTCACATGTTATCATGGCAAGCATCGTTGTTCACTTTAGCCAAGCAGATAGTCTCCATGGTGGATTCATATGTTTGGAGCTGGGTGACTAGAGTTTCAGTGGTATTAGTCTGCACTACTCAAACCTGTTATTCTAAAAGCAGTTCATCTTTCAATCTCTGTACTTTATCCATGCATCCATCTCTGCTTCTATAGGACAGCACATAGGAGGAGCTAAGCTACTGAGGTGACCAGTGCCCTAAAGCCTCTAACTCCTTGCAAGAGCTCTGTCAATACTTGTGTCATTTTCCAGGTATTCCCATACTCACCCACTGGTTTCCAAGTCTCTATTAACTGTGCTGAGGGGCCAAACATGGAATCCAATAGTCATCCCAGAATTCCCCTCACAGAGTCCTTTTTCCCTTCCATCTCATCTTGGAGTCTGGAATTTTTTCAGTCTCCTGGTTGGCTTACCAGTTGTCTCAGATTTGGGCCCAGAATGGAAAAGCATTCTGCACAGGAAGTTGCCTTGTTGTTAAGTGCTGTCAAGTTGGTTCCAACCCATAGTGGCACTGTACAGGGTTTCCAAGGAGGAGCTGGTGAGCTTGAACCACTAACCTTGTAGTTCAAACAGCTTTGCAGTCTGGTGCATTAACCCACAGCACCATACCAGGACTATAGAAACCAAACCAAACCAAAACAAAACAAAAACAACCAGGACCCAATCTGATAGGCATTAGTTTATTACAGAAAAGAAAACAAAAGAGATAGTTTGCCATCAGGGAAAATTACTGGAAAGGGACATAGTCAGCTGTCTATAGTGGTGGCTGGCTGGACAGTCAAGGATTGTCATGAGAGGGACATAGGCTAGTGTCTTTTTTAAATGATGGGTATACAAGTTTCACATGTCAGGAAAGTTAGGATGATATGTGAAACATAGAAAAGATAGGAAAGCCACAAGGTACAGGACTGCCTGACCCTTCCTAGAGAACAAAGACTTTTAGTATGCATAGTGGGTGGAGAGAGCTGTCAGTTCCTTCCTAACATATGCATAACTAAAGCATGAGAACAAGGAGTTTCAGTATGCATATCAGGAGGAGGGTTTTTCCAGTTCCTTCCTAGCATATGTAAAACTAAAATATGAGATAGCAGGAACAGGGGGAAGGGATAGGAGATAAGGTTTGTTGACATTGTTGTTGTTGTTATTAAGTGCCGTTGAGTTGGTTCTGACCCATAGTGACCCTGTCTGTATAGGGTTTCTGAGGAACAGCTGGTGAGTTTGAACCACTGACCTTGCAGTTCAAATGGCTTTGCAGTCTGGCACATTAACCCTCAACACTAATTAGGGTGGCTATTTTAGAATATTTTTGCTCTATCCCTCCATCACTGCACTGTAAGCCACACATTGACTCTTCTTGCTATTGACCCCTTCATGCTTGAAAAGGACAATTTATGATACCCCCTTCAATTGTTTTCCTATAATCACTGCTATGAAATTGTATAAGCCAGTCGCTTCACACCTTTATCTCCACTGATTTTAGAGATACAATGTCTAAATTGCCTGTCCCTATTATATGTGAAAGCTGGACAGTGAATAAAGAGGATCGTAGAAGAATTGATGCCTTTGAGTTGTGGTGTTGGAGGAGAATACTGAGGGTGCCATGGACTGCCAAAAGAACCAATAGATCTGTTTTGGAAGAAGTGCAGCCAGAGTGCTCCTTGGAGGCCAGGATGGCTAAGCTTCGTCTCTCCTACTTTGGACATGTAGTCCGGAAGAAACAATCGTTGGAGAAGGATGTCATGCTGGGTAGGGTGGAGGGTCAGAGAAAAAGAGGAAGACCTCCAACGAGATGGATCGGCCAGGTGGCATCATTGATGGACTCGGGGGTGGCAGCGGTGGTGAGGTTGGCCCAGGATCGAGCATTGTTTCGTTCTGCTGTGCATGGGGTCGCTATGAGTCGGTTCCGACTCGATGGCACCTGACATTATATGCTGGGAGTCCTGGTGTGGCCCTGGGTTAATGTGATGGACTGCGAAGTCAGTTCAAACCATAAGGTTGGTGGTTCAAGCTCACCAGCTGCTCCTTGGAAACCCTGTATGGGTCACTATGGGTTGGAACTGATTCATTGGCACTTAACAACAACAAAAACAATTATACTCTAAGTAAGTAAGCATGTTTCTTGATCTGAAAAACA
The DNA here is from genome assembly GCF_000296735.1 of Chrysochloris asiatica. NCBI lineage: Eukaryota > Metazoa > Chordata > Mammalia > Afrosoricida > Chrysochloridae > Chrysochloris > Chrysochloris asiatica. Next base: position 17,384,212 of record NW_006408537.1, on the reverse strand, counting down.
ATTACTACTGTAACTTTGGGCATCTGCAATCATAAATAAAGTTCAGTCCAGAGCAAGCCAACAAATTGTAGCAATTTACACTATCTCACAGAACCAATCATCTTTCTCTCTTCAGTTAGTTGGGTTCTGGTCAGTTCAGCCTTAGTCATCCAGTGCCTTTAGGTTCAGGCTTTCACACAGTTCTCTAACTGCAGACCAACAAGCCCTTCACTTCCTGTCTCATCTCTAGCCTCTGTAGACAAGGTCAATGGATGCAAATGATATATGTCCAAACTGAGTCCTCCTCTTCATAGTTGCCTTTCCGTGACTTACACTTAAAAAGTGGTCTCAGTGGGTTACTGGCATAGCAGGTTGTCTCCTCAAACACTTCATGAACTTTCAGTCCTATAAGGGAAAATTGTCTGATTGACACAGACTTTTTTTTTTTTTTTTCCTCAATTAACAGAAAAAGGTAGAAACATTAACTGCCTCTTCCACACCCAGGAGACAAGCTAGAATGTTAATCAGGTCACCAAATGGGACCATCTCCGTGGTTTGCCTCCTGTCCTCAAACAGGTCAGCACCCTAGCCCCTCCCTGACTCTGACCCCATATAAGTCTGTATTGCCCTCCATTCGGCACTCAGAATCCAGAGAAGCTAGCTCCTCTGAACTAGCCTGCTTAATAAAATCTGCTTCACCTCTCTGAGTGGCCTCAGTTTTTTTGATGATGGATCAAGAGTTGCTGTAACACCCTTGGAACTGGAGCTGCTGTAACACCCCCGGATCCAGGGTTGCTGTGGCACTCTTGGGCTCAGAGTCATTGTGACACCCTCTGGCCTAGAGCTGCCATGATAGTCATGGGCCTAAAGCTGTTGTAACACTCTCAAATCTAAAAGTGCTGTAACATCAATGCATCCAACAGCACGTCATTTGCTCAAAACTCAAAATGCCAAGCAGTCATCTTTTCTTTTTTCTTTCAGATCTTTGCTTTAAATGTAAACCTCTTGTTCTCAGCAGTCATAGATAAAGATCTGTATGTCTTCTCAAATGCAAATGTATTTGACTCTGAAGGTTCTGGGTGCATCTCCATCATCATGATGTTGTTAAGTACCGTTGAGTCGGTTCTGAACCATAGTGACCCTGTATAGGGTTTCTTAGGAGCCACTGGTTAGCTTGAACCACTGACATTTCACTTCAAACCAACTTTGCAACTCAATGTGTTAACCCACAGCACCACACCAGGACTTCTGTCATTAAGATAATCATATTGATAAGCATGTAGGCTTATTTTACCTTTATTTTATGTAGGAGAAATATTTAATATCTCTACTGCAGCTGTTGTTGTTAAGTGCCGTCAAGTCAGTTCTGATCCATAGTGACCCTGTATAGGGTTTCCAAAGAGTGTCTGGTGAGCTTGAACTGATACTCTAGCCCTCATCCAGATGCCCAAAGCATCTGGTGGGATGAGTTCAGTAGACCCTTGGTATTTGTTCCAGACTACTGTGTCTAATGCATCAGACTGCAAAGTCATTTAAACTGCAAAATCGATGGTTCAAGCTCACCAGCTGTTCATTGGAACCCCTCTACAGGGTTGCCATGAGTTGGAATCGACTTGACAGCACTTAACAATAACAACTGTTGTGCTGTGGGTTAATGCGCCGGACTGCAAAGCCATGTGAACTGTAAGTTCGGTGGTTCAAGCTCACCAGCTGCTTCTTTGAAACCCACTACAGGGTCACCAAGGGTTGGAACCGATTTCATGGCACTTAACAATAACAATAGCTCTAGAAGTAGCTTTTCTTTCATTGGCTGTAGCATAATGTCATTTACTATCCTTTCAGACTTGCCAAGTATCTATATGTAAAGCAACAATCTAAGAATCAGAAGTTTCACTTCTCACTTTCCTTAGTTCTTTCTCATATAAAGCCCCATGCTTCCATGAGTCTGGTGTCATTGTAACAAATCCTACCTTTGACACCAACTGTAGACACGACATGAAAGCATCACCAGGGGAAAGAAAAATTAAATTCAGCAACGTCCGAAGGCCGATTCTAAAAAGGCTTTCACTCTCCAATAGTCCTTATCACTGCTGACACCAACCATTCTTCTCATAGCACTGTCTACTTGTCATTTGGATTTGATCATTGTAAAGGTCATGGGCTTTATTAGGGAAGTTCACAGACTATATTTCAGGATCAGAAATGCTCAATTCTTCAGTCATGACAGCCTTTTCCTAGCCATGCATAAAGGCAGGACTCTCTCTGCCCCCTGGCCTCATAGCAAGATGACCACTTGTTCTTTGCCCTGCTTGTTAAAAAACTCTTTTAGGGCAGCTGATAAATTCCCAAGGGACATCCCAATGTACCATACGCCTCAGTTCAAAGACACTCAATTCTAGCTCCATGGATCTTGTGGTATTTATTTGTGATACTGTTTTTGAAAGTCCAGAAGTAAGCTTCCTGTCCAAAGGTAATGAACTTTACTCCCTCTGTGGGTAGGGAAGTCTACTCCTTCATCTCATGCTCTGACTCTTGCTTCTCCTGCTTCCACTAATTTGCCTCTTCTCTGCTGTCACGGCTTTCCATTCATTGACTAAGGAGATTCAATGTGCAGGAAGCCCAGGGTCCAAAAGATGTGTTCTATTTCTGGCTCTTCATTCTTAATGGTATTGCAATCCATCCCCTATTGCCTGTTTCTGCATTGACTCCTTTTATACCCAGCAGGATGTCAACATTGACCTATCCTTACATTAGAGTTCAAAGTTTTTACAATCACAATTAACCCTGTTAACAAACACACATCTGAATCATATAATTCTATAAATAAAATATCTTACTACCTTTTCTTACTCAAACCCAACAGAAAAAGAGGAAGTATACCCAATCTGCATACTCTCATGCAGCTGTTGGTGGGAGTTACAAAGACTATAGCTAAAAGAGCCATATTAAGTAATTCACTACACTGCAGTTGGTATTAGAAATTATTCATCTGTAGATTTCCTAGTAGACATTCTAATAGCAATTCATACTGCTCAAGTATAAGTTAACAAAATTCCTACAAAGACTATCACAAGGAGTTCTGGTAGCATAGTGGTTATGAAGGTCAGCAGTTCGAAACTACCCAGCAGTTCTGTGGGAGAAAGATGAGGCTTTCTACTCCCATAAAGATTTACAGCCTCAGAAACCCTGTGTAGGGTCGCTATGGGTTGGAACCAACTCAACAACCATATATCACACATGGTAATTTTAACAACAACCTTATGCCACACATGGAATTTTTTGGTAATAATTTCATATGCATAGCTTCCAATGTCTCCACAAAGATATGTTCAATTAGCAGACACTGCACTTAAATAAGCCTAAAGCGTTGTTATCCATTAACAGTTCACTTATTACAGATGGGGTTGACCAATGAATGTTTTATATCTGGTAGCATAGTGGTTAAGAATAGGGCTGCAAACTTCAGGGTCAGCAGTTCAAAACTACCAGCTGTTCCACAGGAGAAAGATGAAGCTTTCTGCTCCCATAAAGATTTACAGCCTCAGAAACCCTGTACAGGGTCACTATGAGTCAGAACGACTCCACAGCACAATAACAACAACAACATAATAAACAGAATTGCTTGTGTTAAAGCACAGTTACCTAAGTCCATCATTGACAGACCTGTAGCCCAAATAGATTCAGTTCATTGAGTTTACTGTTGCCAAGGGCATGCCTGAGGATCAGTGGGTGTCTGTGAAAGGGAGAGTTAAAAAGTTATAAGATTTGTAAGGCTGTAGTTAGTCACAGAAGGAGCCCTGGTACCATAATTCACCTCCCAAAACATGGTGAACTGCTAATCCAAAGGTCAAATACACCAGTCCCTTTGCCGGATAAAGAAAGATGCAGCTCAGAAACTCTATATAGGGATACTATTAGTAGGAACCGACTCGATGGTATACAGCAGCAGCAGTGAGTCACAGAGGATAGTCTTGGTTGTTGTTGTTTTTAAGTGCCGTCAAGTCGGTGCCGACCCATAGCGACCCTGTACAGGGTTTCCGAGGCTGTAAATCTTTATGGGAGCAGAACGCCTCATCTTTCTCCTGCGGAACAGCTGGTAGTTTCGAACTGCTGACCTTAAGGTTCACAGCCCGATTTGTAACCACTACGCTACCAGAGTCTTGGTAGGGGTTTGTAACTAGGAAGATGCTGGAACAGTGAGTGATCTTTAAACCATCTGAATTCATGTAGCACCATTGTTAGCTCAGTTTGTTCCAGGTTGTATATTGGACACATGGGTCTAAAAACTGAAGCAAAAGAGTTTGAGCATAGAGAGTTTATGATGAACATCATCATTTTGTTTTAGTACATTTATCAGTTTTGTGAGCTACACTGCTGTCTATTTTGAAGTATAATTTCCATTTCAATTTTCAGTTCCACCTACTGTCAGGATGTTATCTTGTTATCATTAGTAACACTGTTAAAATATTATCTTTATCAGATTCCCAGGAAAACAGAAATAGAGAGCTAAACAAAATAGTATTCTCTTGACAAGCAGGAAAAAGTTGTTTATTTTTTCCCCACAATATTTTGCTGGCACCTGTTTAACTCTCAATAGAAACAGGCAATATATAACAGTCAACTTACATTAAAAAGCAAAAACAGTTGCCATTAAGTCAATTCATGGTGACCGCATATTTGTCAGAAAATACATGCTTCACAGTGTTTTCAATGCTCTGTTTTGGGAGGTGAATTATAGACCTTTCTTCAAAGGTGCCTCTGTGTAGATAGAAACTTCTATCCTTTCATTATAAGCTAAGTAGCTAAGTGCATTAACTGTTGACACTACCCAGGATTTTACTTTTAATATTTTAAATTTTAGCATCCCATTTTCTACCAAAAATCACACTAACAACAGTTAAACAAGACAAAATAGAAAAGAATGAACCCAACACCTAATTTCTCTATAGTTTTTGTTTCTTTTTTTAACACATTCATGATTAGTCCATGTTTTTAGAGTTTACAAATAAAAACTAACCACCTTTGTCTTTTCCCATTCTCTCACAGCTCATATCTAATCAAGTAGCATATACTGCTAGTTTTAACTTCAAGACAAATATGAAATTCAGTCACTTTTCATGGTTCATCATTTTTTTATTGTCTGTTTTCCCTGCATGATTGTCTCCATGAGGGCAAGGACTTCCTATTTGTTGTATTCACCATGTACACACAGGACCTATAATACTTCCTGTACCACATTAAATATTCAATAATAGAGTTAGAAATAATGTTTTGAACTTAAGACTGTGAATATAGGCATTTATTATGTAAGGGAAAGATCATAATAGCATAAGTAGATTGTAGCTTTATAGGACTGTTTATAGAAAGATTATTTATTTACCATCTTTTCTTCTTCATATATATATATATATATATGAAGAAAAAATATAAAAGATATATATATAATATTTTTCATATGAAGTGTTTTTTGTAAAGACATAAAATATTGTTCAATATAATTATGAGATTTACAATATTAGCACTATAGCTCTTCATCACTATTATATGTAATTTACCAAATACACAAAACAACCTCTTGATGTTAAGGAAGATGATGTATTAGATCACACTGAAGTCCTGATTTGTAGACTTCCAATAGATATCATATCCTTTGTGTTATAATAAAGTGTATAATGTGTGGGTGCAGTATGCCTATATATGCATGTGTGAATGCAAACATATGGTAATTATATGATGTAATCATTAAATGAGCAAAGAGAAAAGAAAAGGGGGAAAGTGAGGCAAGCAAGTTCTAATTTGTCATTGATGGAGACTGAAATGGTTGGGCTACATGCAGATATTGAAAGGAGAAGAAAATTTAAGTGTGCTTTGCTATGAGATTTGAATGAGTCATAATTAATTTAATGTGTTGTCTCTTCAGTGAACTTGAACTCTTTCTAGGCATATTGGGTGAAGGCAGAATTCAATCAAAAAGGGTTAGCAAAACCTATATATTCCTATGGTCTGTGGAAGTAATTTACCTGGAAAAACATAATGCTTTAGCTTCCAATATTCCATCTCATGCCAGATTGATAGTGGTGTATCTATAGGCTTCCATAGAAGTATGACATATTGTAAGTACGAGCTCCATTATTCTCTGGATATAGATCTTAATGAGCTATTGCTGCCAGAGAACATGATGCATCTGACAATCCAGCTAAGACCTGGATACACTGTATATACTATATCATGTGCATTTTTTCTTGCAATACATAAACCAGGCCTTAGGCCATGTCTGTACAATAGAATTCTACCTAACTGAACAATTCAGTTGATATGATTTGTTGTGACCTGTCTGTACAAGCAGAGTGTGTCTTAATGAGCCACAGCAAATTGGACGGGCCAATTCATAGCTACTGTCACATATTGTAGCCACTCTAATTAAAGTTATAGATTGCTTTAAAGCATTGTTCCTTGGCAGTGACTTAAACTATAGCATAGAATGCTCTCCTTAAACCTTTGACTGAATTGAGAACATACATAGCAGACGTTTCTGTACTGAAGGTATTACTTTACTGACTAGGATATGGCATAATTTGATTGACAGTAATTACTGCCATATGCTTCCAATTATCTAATTAGTAATTGCTACACATATGTAGCCAATTATATAAAACTAGTACAGCTTTGGAGCTCCATTCAAAACTGTCACTAAATATCAAAACATTATAGTATATTTGATTTGAAAAATGCTTCTTGAATTACCATGGATATATGGCCTAGGATAAGCTTTGCATGAGATAGCAATAAAAAATACTCCCTTAAGGTGAAAGTTTTAGTTAATATAAGTCTGTTGAAAACAATAATTGAAAATTAAAAGAAGTTAAAACAAATAGTAAAAACAGCAAATTATTAAATTGCAAATCTAGTTGTAATAGTATAAAATAAAGAAGTACATGTTCTCCCTATTATTCAATACTATAGAGTTCCCATGAATCCTTTTGGAAGCCAAAATGATGTAAAACAAAGAAGCATTTACTATTAATTTATATGAGAAAGATTTTTGAGCTTTCCAGATCCAAAAATTAACCTACCAAATCATACCAAATAACAAATAATACCTAAAGTAACATTGCTGTTGTTATGTGCCATGGAGTCGTTCTGACTCATAGCAATCCTGCACAGGATTTCTGAGGCTGTAAATCTAAATTTAGGGGAGCATAGAGCCTCATCTTTCTCCTGCGGAACAGCTGGTAGTTTCAAACTAGTAAAAGCAGGAACAATGATAAGTTCACAACTTGTAGAAAGTAGAAAGAATGCATGTCAGTGTAGTTTCCGGGAAGGAAGGACTTGATCACACCACCATTGCTGTTTGACATGCATGCTTCTTCTTTAATGGCTCACTGAAAAATAAATGCTGAATTTTAATTTCATATTTCTCCTTTGTTTTGAAAACAAGAGTCATTCCAATGCTTTTGTTTGTTTGTTTTTGATTAGTGAAAGCAGATATTAACATAGTGTATGTGTAAAAGCAAAGTGGCATAAAGCGGACACTCAAAAAGCAGAGGATACTTGTACTATAGTCTTCAAATAGTAGAGTTCAATTTTATCTCTGTGGATAAATATACATTAAAATGATGATACAATATTTAAATTTATTCTTGAAGAATGAATACATTTTTCTCTGATAGAAACAAGTGCAGCTGTAGGTGTTCCACTTAGATGAAATAGAAGGACAATGGGCAATAAGTTTATGTAAAGTGACAGCGAGCCTTGTATCAGCCTAACAACAAGCCATTGAACCAATGAGATTTCTATAGTGTACACATCAAATTCTGATTGTCTGAAGGTTAGGTCCACTTTGTTTCCACTGTGTCTTTGGGAAATATCAAACTACACAATTCGCATTTCCATATATCAGTACAACGTCAAATATGAATGCCAAAACATTGCCAGAAATCCTTAGAAATGGTGACACAGATTCTACTACCTGTAGTTCTGTTCTTGTTGTTTTATTTATTTACATTTTTACTTTTTATACCTACTTGGCATCCACTTCCATAACCAATTTACTTAAATAATAGCTGTACTCTATGATTTCACCAATTCCCCATTCTATTAAAATTTTGTCACTTTCTGATTAATCTTTCTTAAAATAATAAATAACAATATTCACTTATAAAATGATTATGTATTGATTATATACCACGGGGGCATTTATTTTGCTAAGTTTCAAACAAGGACACCTATTACCACCTCCAGGAATGGAGGTCATAAGAAGGCTATTAATTCACTCCATTGCTTATAGGTGTCAAGGTCATTCAAAATAACATTATTAACATACAGGCATTAGATGGAGCAATGCTTTACTCACATAAAGAAGAGAGAGAGCAAGATCAGCTTTAATAGTGAACACTGGTCCCCCATGGCCAGCTAGGCTCACTAGAAATCCATCCAGATAGATGGTCTTATGTACTCCTCCTCACTAGGAACAGATATATAATTAGTGTTGGCCAGATGCTATGTAATTCACATACACGGATAAGCACATCCTGGGAAAGTGGACATGTGCTTAGGAAAAGAGAGGATAAATGTACTGATAGGACAGTTATGGGATGTGTTTTGGATCAACAATCCCAGAAAGGAAGAGTATCAATCCCCACATTCTCATCATGACCAAGAATCTAGGCCTGAATATAAAACTGTTTTGTTTTTATTTGTTTTGGGATGACAACAAAACAAAACAAAAACAAACTTAGGTTCATTTGTGGGTCACAGGAACAAATGGTGGGTTGCTCTTAGACTGTCCCTTTCCCAGTCCACCTGTGGTTATTTCCTGGGTTCCTTAAGGCAAAGAAACAAAGTGACTAATTTTTTGTTGTGTTCACTGTCCATTTCAGATAATGGGAAACATGCTCATAGCAAGAAGCACAACACTAATGGATGTCACCTCCGTACACTATTTTCCTGAAATGTTTCAGGAAATATTTGAGGACAGCAACTAATGTATTTATTCCCAGCAGGGATGTTCAGCACTGTTTGTAGAATACGTTGCTTACCCAAAATCAACTAAATAGGTCCAAGGCCTGTACTTAGTCAACCTTGTGGAGACCTTGACCTGTGTTTGTTAACTATGTTACTTCTAAATAACATAACCTGACTCATTTATGTAAAAACATTTTTTTTTTTCTTTTTCTCCTAGAGTAGTGTAAGTATCACCATTTTATGTTGGCAGAATATCTAGTGTTGTGAATTTGGAAAGCAATAAATGGGATGCAGTCTGCTGGGCATTAGAGCAGCCACAACAAATAAGTTGTAGAATTAAATTACATTGCAATAGGACTAGACATCTTGTATAGCCTTTTCTAGTTCATGAACCTAAGTTCTAGAGTTTTAGTATGGCACTGTGGCTTAATGCACTGGGCTGCAAAGTTGATTTGAACTGCAAGGTTGTGGTTCAAGCTCACCAGCTGCTCCTCAGAAACCCTATACAGAGTCATTATGGTTCAGAACCAACTCCACAACAATTAACAACAACAACAGCCTCAATTACAGCGATCATAATATGCCTTCATGGTACAAGGCAAAATTGTGTTGTAAGAGGGGTTGCAAATGATCTCAGATTGGGGATACTGAAGTGAGACAATATTATCTGCACACCCAAAGCTGCATTATTCTTACCTTTGCAGGAGCAAGCTCTTATACAAAAGATTTTCATGATAAAAATAATTTATCTTTCCTTAACAACTGGATTCATGTTGTTGCTCTTGTTGAGTGCTGTCAAGTCGGTTCTCGAGCTCATAGTGACCCTGTACAGGGTTTCTGAGGAGTAACTGGTGGGTTTGAACTGCCAACCTTGTGGTTCATAGTCCAGTGCTGATCCTACTATCCCACACCAGGAATCCATGTACTTCCTTTAAAACACAAATGAGTACAGAGTTGTATTACTCATTTGAGTTTCCTCAATATGCAAGCTATGCTGTTATTCGTTACCATTGAGCATGTTCTTAGTCAAAGATTATTAACAATACTAAATAAACTTCATGATCCTGTGCCACTTGCACATTTGTTGATATGATTGAGCTAATTTCCTGTCACTGTGCAGACGTCCCATTGATGATCTTCCTCCTTATTGCTGACCCACTACTTTATAAAGCACTGTGTTCCTCTCCAACATTTTGTCCCTCCTGATAGCATTCCCAATGTAGATAGTATTTTGTAAATTCCTGAAATCTTGCTTTTCTCCAATGCCTTCATGGCGACTTGAAGGTCTTCCTTTAATGCCATCAGTTCTTGATGATTTGCTACCATTTAAAATGGTTGTCGGTTCAAACCCACCAGTCCCTCCTCAAAAAAACCCTATACAGGGTCACTAAGAGTCAGTTCCAACTCAAATGACCCTGTATAGAATTCCCAGGAAGGGAATGATGGGTTTGAACTGCTGAGCTTATGGTTAGCAGTCCAGCGCTTATCCTACAGTGCCACATCCGAAGTGACTATAAGAAATAATTCTTATACGTTAGCCAGCTTAATAATGTATTAAAACAGTGTCTTTATCTATAGTAACATTAATCTTGAACTAAAAAGTATTGTTCTCAAAGTCAAATCACAGTGTTTGTTTAAGATAGTTATAGAGAACTTTTCCTAAGCACAACTTCAAGCCATTCTTGTTTTCAATATAAAGGAAGAAATGATCCTTCCATGTTGGACACTTTCTCAGGTAATTCCCGTGCTTCAAAAGACGTATCCAATATACAGCAGAGCAGATTCTGTATAAACAGAAATTCTCAGGACACTAGAACTTGCATCCAGTAAGTCAATTTAATTCACTTTGTTGACAACTTACCTGGAATGACTTGTCATCTCAATTTAAATGCTAACAAAATCAGAAGTTGATTTGATTGGCTGGGTTAGCAAAATCTTATATAACTGTGGCCCACAGATGAGAGACTTGTTATCAGTATAAAGTATATAGCGGAGAGAGAGATGTGTGTTATCAATTCCTCTCCACTGACCTCTCATGAGGATAAGGATGCTCTAGACTACTGGCTTTAGGTGAGGCTTGCTCACTCAGGCTGTCCGAGTTCCAAAGTAACCACTGCCCTGGTTGCTTGAACCGTACTATTTGCCCCTGATCCTCCAATCTAGGAAGGGCAATCACATTTTGAATACATGGGACATAGTTTATGATGTCTTCCACATGTACTAATGCATTGACTGTCCTAGACATGACTAGACAAGTCCCAGTGTCCTGGTTTTGTATTTCACCCCATCTCTGTTTACATGGAGTCTTGAAGAAGGGAAATACTCACAAATAGCTTAATGCTAGGTCAAAATAGGGGGTAGATCTTTGCAGTATTACTATTGTGTGTCCATCCACCAATCACTCCCAGTGAATGAATCTCAGCAGGGAAAGACGAAAACAAAGTAGCTTAGTAGGTAGGTATAATGAGATAGGTATTAGCAGGTATAGCCTATTCAGGTTTACCTGGTCTCTGTCCCCTTAAAGTTCAGGTGTTTTTTTTTTTTCAATATACATTGCAGTATCTTGTTTTATTTGATGCTGTTACTGTTAGAATGCAGTGTTTAAAAGAGGAAGGTAATTATCAATACACAGTACTTTTTGGTGGTTTTTGAATATTTGCTGCTTGAGACATGCATTTTAAGATTTTGTCATCCCATTTTCCTGATTGTTTGAAGGTAAGAGGAGGCATGGAATATCCATCATATGCCATGGGAATATGTTTATTGTTGACTTGTTTATGCAGTACACATGGCACTTTGATCTGATTGGAGTGTGGTAAAATATCCAAACACCTGGGAGAAGTATTTTTTAAATGTTGTAGCAGTGATTTAAATCAACAGGACACATGGAAATTGCTAGTGAATAGCCAAAGCATGTGTCTGTGGTGGTTAAGATATTGTTGGAACTTATGACTAGGGACTAAGTGGTCTGATGTAGTCAATTTGCCACATTTTTGTTGTGTCTAAGCCCCGACTGTTGTAGCCCAACTCACCTGATGACTTGGCCTTGTATCATTGGCAGAAATAACACAACTGTACTGTGTTTCTCAGTTCTGCTTTTTTTCAGAGAGAATCCTCATGATTTGGATCATTCTTTTATCTTGAAAGGCAGGCTTTCAAGACTCACTCTGTTATGGACCCAATAGGCAATTGTGAAAAGTTGTTGAGTGTATGTATAGCCAGTATTTGAATTTCAATCAGGTTGTGCTGTGGTTTTGACCTTAGATGTCAAAGTAGGTGATGAATAGATTTCCTTTCCAGCTTACAAGCCACAGTGATCATTCGTGTCCCCAAACAAGGTAACCTTTTATAGTAAAATTATATTTTTTGTCAGTCACTGGAACATATGACTAGCATGTTTGAAATAGCTCACAAGTCTGTGACATGTAGCACAAAGTTACTGTTGGACTGACCTGTGTAGATTTCACTATCACATGGAGTTCATCCCATTTGGAAGAATGGCCTGAAAAGGCTCAGTCAAAGGGTGTCCATTTGGATAGATAGCTTCAGTGGACCAATGGACTTCATCACAATGGACTTCATCAACTTTGAGATTTGAATCTGTCACCCTAATCACATAATCAGCTGGCTATATTTAATATACAGATCTCACTTAGCCACTGGAAGTGTAGGAACACCCTGTGAAGGCCTCTCAGCCCCCTCTGGTAAGCTGCTATTTATTTATGGTGCTGTCTAACTCTCTGAGGTCCTGGTTGGATTGATTTTGCGTGAGCCATTTTCATTTAATAATGGAGTTCTGCTGAGACTGTCCTATTAAATTTCAAAAGACCAATGAGTACCCAATGAGGACAGATGTTCTGATTTTAAATTCACATAGGGCATGACAGTGGTCAAATGCTCAGTTTTCATTAAAGTCCACTAACAGTCTAAAAGCTCATTTTGAACAAGAGTATAACTAATGACATCTTGGTTACTCAATGTGTCTAAAACCAAACAGATGGTGCAACTTGGTGGGGAAAATTTGTTGTCATAGACTCCCAGGACTGAGACTTGCAGTTCCATAGGATTGGCAGGCTCCATAGGACCAAGTGGCAGAGACCAAGCCATGACGTGCTATACTTTCTCTAGAGTTTGGTATAGTTGGGGATGGATAAATATAAGTTGACCCCATTGTGGACCTTTGTAGGGCTTCAGAAGCTATAGATATTTATAAGAGCAGAAACCCTCCTTTTTTTTCCTGCAGAGAAGCTGGTGGGTTTGAACTACTGATCTTGTGGTTAGCAACCCAACCAGTACCCACTACACCACCAGAACTCCTTAAGTTGAGTTAGAAGGGTCAAAAGAATACCTACATGAGGTACATGTTATTTCCAGTAGTGAAACAGTTTTACCAGCTGCTGAACCTCTTTTTTTGTTGGTGGAAAATGCCAGGGTCAATAATTTTTGTTGACTTTATTAGAGATACTGCTCTGATTCCAAGCCCAGGTGGTTTTCAGGAATTTCACTTTGGAAGAAGATCTTTAGTTCTTATCTGGGTAGATATTCCAACCTGAATTTAAGCAAGGCCTTTTTTGTTTGCTTGTTATTTAGAGCCTCAATAAGAATGAAGAGACTTGGTAACATAGTGGTTATGCATTGCACTGCTAACCCAAAGGTCAGCAGTTCAAATCTACCAACCACTCTACAGGCAAAAGATGAGACTTTCTGATCCCGTAAAAGATTTATAGCCTTGAAAACACTAAACAGCCTCGCTATGAATTGGAACCAACTCAACATTATATCACCACCACTACCACAATAAGAGCATCACCACTATAATGAATGACAAGGCAGTTGGGGATAGTTAGACTTGTTGTTAGTTTTACTCACTAGTGAGAGGCTGCAGGGTAATTGAGATATCATTGCAGAACTATATTAAAGGTATACTGTGTGCCATTCCATATGAATGAAAATTATTCCTGGTCTTTATTCTATAAGGGGATTTAAAGGCAAGTGTTAATCAGATCAATGACAATCTAAGAATCTCTATGTGGGTTGCCATCATCTTCAATATGGGTTCCAATAGACCGATAAATAACATCATTATAAATGGAGAATATTGAAGTTGTCAAAGACTTCATTTTGATCAGATTAACCATCAACACTCAGGGAAGCAGCAGTCAGAAATCAAATGATGTATTAAATTAGGCAAATCTGCTGCACAAGACCTCTTTAAAGTGTTCAAGAGCAAAAATGTGAGTTTGAGGATTAAGGTATGCCTGACTCAAGTGATGGTGTTTTCAGTAATCTCATATGCAAGTGAAATTTGGACAGTGAATAAGGTAGGCCATAGAAACATTGATGCATTTGAGTTATGGTGTTGGAGAGTAATATTAAAATTACCATGGATTACCAAAAGAACAAACCAATCTATGTTGGGAGAAGTACAGCCAGAATATTCCTTGTAAGGCAGGATGGCCAGACTTAGTTTCTCATACTTCATACATGTTGTCAGGAGGAACTAGTCCCTGGAGACGGATATCATATTTAGTAAAAAGGATGGTTGAAAAAAAAGAGGAAGACCCCAATTGGATGAATTGACACAGAGGCAGCAGTGATGGGCTCAAATGTAGAAATGATTGTGAAGTTGGAACAAGACCTGGCATTGATTCATTCTGTTGTGCAGAGGGTCACTATGAGTTAGTACCAACTTGATGGCACCTAACAACAATAACATATTAGCAAATGGAGGTCTCAAAATCTTTGCTCCATATATATAATTAAGGTCAACACTACTTTGGGGAGGAAGTCCACAGTAATATTTTGATTGCCTTCCAACCTAAAAGATTCATCTTCTGAAATATCTAGACTATGTTAACATAGAAGACAAAGTTTATTACTGATTATCAGTTCAAACCCATTAGTTCCTTCCTGGACATACTATACAGGGTCATGTGAGTTGGAACCAACTCTTAGTGACCCTGTATAAGGTTTTTGAGGATAGATTGGTGGGTTTGAACCAACAACCATTTTAGATGGTAGCAAATCACCAAGAACTGATGGCATTAAAGGAAGAACTTCAAGTTATCCAGCAAAGCTATCGATCAAATATGATGATGAATTCAAAATATTCCAAGATAAACAGAAACTAAGGGACTTTGCTAAAGCCAATCCTGCTCTACAAAACATCCTAAAGGGAGTTCTGTGCACTGAGAATCAAATAGAAGAGACAACAACCAGAGATTGACATACATGGCGTTACCTCCCAGAATTAAATCCACAGAAGGTAGAGTCGAGAACAGAACAAAACTATAAGAACAAACTCAGAGAATCTGGGAGGTCAGTCTATGATAAAAAATAAATAATAATACAAAAAAAGTTACAAGGTAAAAGAAGGTAAACACATAGGAACAGAGATCCAGATGGTGAGAAAGCCAGATCCAGATGGTGATTACAGGATAAAATAGACTGCACTAAATGGATAGAAAAGTTAATGGACTATAAGGCAACCTCAAAGAACATTAACACTTCACAACATACCAAGAAAATGAAAATCCAAGAAGAACATGGAAACATTAACACTGAAGAAACACACAAGAAAGAACACAAAAAACATGAACTCAACAAAGGAAGACACACAGAACAAAGAAAGCAGCAACACCACCAAAAAACAAACATAATGGCAGCAATTAATCCACACCTCTTGATAATTACACTGCATGTAAACGGATTAAATGAACCTGTTAAGAGACAGAGAGTGGCAGAATGGATAAGAAAACAGGATCCTTAAATATGCTGTCTACAAGAGAAACATCTCGCACAGAGACAAAAACCGATTAAAAGTCAAAGAATGGGGAAAAAATATATACCAAACTAATTGCAATAAAAAAATGAACTAGAGTGGCAGTACTAACCTCTGATAAAATAAACTTTAAGGCAAAAACCAGCATAATAGATAAAGATGGACATTATCTATTATTAAAGGGACAATTGAACAAGATGACAAAAACAAAGTAAATATCTATGCTCTCAATGAAAGAGCTCCAAAATATATAAAACAAACTCTAGTAGATTTGAAGAAAGAAATAGATGAATCTACAATAATAGTGGGTGATTTTAATACTTCACTTTCAAAAATGGATAGAACAACCAGAAGGAAACTTGACAAAGACACAGAAGAACTAAATAACACAATCAGTAAATTGGACCTCATAGATGTGCACAAAGCATTCAACCCAACAACAGCACAATACACATTCTTTTCCAGTGCACATGAAACATATCCAGAATAGACCATGTCTTAGACCACAAAACAAATCTTCATAAATTTATAAACATCAAAATACTACAAAGCATTTTCTCAGACCACAATGCTATCAATTAGAAATCAACAATAGGAAGACCAAGGAATAAAGTCAAATACATGGAAACTGAATAACACCCTGCTGAAAAGCGACTGGGTAGTAGAAGAAATTAAACATGAATTCACAAAGTTCTCAGAAACAAATGAGAACGAGAACACAACATACCAAAATCTTTGGGACACAGAGAAAGTGGTGCTGAGAGGACAATTTATTGCAATAAATGCACACATCCAAAAAGAAGAAAGAACAAAAATTAACACATTAACATAGCATCTACAACAATTAGAAACAGACCAACAGAGTGAACCTAAGGTCAATAGAAGAAGAGAAATAATAAAGATTAGAGCAGAAATAATTAAGATAGAAAAGAGAAAAACTATAGAAAGAATGATCAGGAAAGGAAGCTGGTTCTTTGAAAGGATTAACAAAATTGACAGACCATTGGAAAACCTAACAAAAGAAAAGAGGGAGAAAACACAAATAACACACATTAGGAACCACATGGGTGATGTCACAATGGAACCAAAAGAAATCAAAAGGATAATAACAGAATACTATGAAGAATTGTACTCCAACAAATTCAAAAACTTAGAAGAGATGGATACATTTTTATATAAACATGACCTACCTAAACTTATACACAGTGAAGTAGAAAACCGAAACAGACCCATAACAAAAGAAGAAATTGATGAAGTCATCAAAAAACTCCCAAACAAAAGAAGTCCAGGTGGCTTCACTGGTGAATTCTACCAGACATTCAGGGACAAGCTATCACCAATTCTACTCTAATTATTCCAGAAGATAGAGGAGGATGGAAAACTTCCTAATACATTTTATGAAGCAAGCATAACCCTCATACCAAAACCAGGGAAGGACGTCACTAAGAAAGAAAATTATAGACCAAAATCCCTCATAAACATATATGCAAAAATTCTCAGCAAAATCCTAGCCAAAAGAATCTAGCAACACATCAAAAAGATAATACATCATGATCAAGTGGGATTCATATTAGGGGTGCAAGGATGGTATAACATTAGAAAAATTATCAACGTCATCACCATATAAATAAGAAAAAAGAAAAGAACCACATGATCATATCGATTGATGCAGAAAAGACATTTCACAAAATCCAACATCCATTACTGATAAAAAACACTCAACAAAATAGCAATTGAAGGGAAATTCCTCAACATAATTAAGAGCATATATACAAAACCAACAGCCTACATTACTCTCAATGGGGAGAAATTGAAAGCCTTCCCTTTGCATACAGGAACTAGACAAGGACACCCTTTGTCACCACTCCTATTCAATATTGTACTGGAAGTCTTAACGAGAGCTATTCGGCAAGACAGAGAAATTAAAGGCATCCAAATTGGCAAAGAGGAAGTAAAACTCTCCATTTGCAGATGATATGATCCTACACATACAAAATCCAAGGACTCAGTAAAAAAGCTACTAGACCTCATAGGAAAATTCAGCAAAGTGGCAAGATATAAGATCAACATACAAAAATCAGTTGGATTCCTCTATGCCAAAAATAACAGCATTGAAAAGGACATTAGGAAAGCAATACCATTTACAATAGCCACCCAAGGATGAAATATCTAGGAATAAATGTAACCAGAGAAACAAAGGAGTTATACAAGGAAAACTACAAAACACTACCACAAGAAACCAAAGGAGACCTACAAAAATGGAAGTATGTACCAGAGAAGCAGTGATGCCAGAGATGAAGGCAGAGACAATGACACAGAGAGATGGAGTGGCTGGGGAATTTAGACCCAGAGATGGAGAGGGGCCATATGCTGATGACTGGGTTGGGGGTGGGGGGGCATGCTTGCAGGGTATACCCTAAGATTGGTTGATGATGCATGGAGGGGATTGTAACCATGGCAATAAAACAATATATGATAGGATGAATGTAAAAGTAATGTTCTCCCATGTAAACTATCACATAATTCACAGTAAAACATTAAAAAAAAAAGGGAACTGGGCGATGCTCCACTGGTTCAAGAGGTAGCATATTATGAAGAATTGATGGTATTGAAGGAAGAAGTCCATGTTGCACTAAAGGCACTAGTGAAAAACAAGGCTCCAGGAACTGACAAAATGTAAATTGTAATGTGTCAACAAACTGATGAAACATTGGGGGTGCCCATTCATCTATGTCAAGAAAATTGAAAGACAGCTACCTGTCCAACCAATTGGAAGACATCCATATTTGTGTCCATTCCAAAGAGAGGTGACCCAAGGGAATGTGAAAATCATCAAACAATATCATTTAAACCTCATAAACATAAAGTTTGCTGAAGATAATTCAAGAACAGCTACAACAGTACAACAAGGAACTGCCAGAATCACAAGAAAGAATGAAGAAGAAGTGATACATTTGAATTGCAGCGTTAGCAAAGTTTATTGAATATGCCATGGATTGTCATAAGAATGAGCAATTAGTCCTGAAATAAGTACAGCCAGAATGCTCCTTAGAAGTGAGCATAATAAGACTCCATCTCAAGTACTTTAGTCATGTTTTCATCATGCATGGTGAAGTATGGAATCAGCAAGAAATGGGCAGTTCCTCAAGGTTATGGATTGATATAGCGGGTACAGCAATGTGCTCAAACACATGAGGGGCTTCAAAGAGTTTATAGAAAACTTTCATTGTCATTTATTTCCACTTTACCATGAACATTATGAAGTCCCTCATAGCAATGATTGTGATGATGGTATAGGACCAGATAGTGTTTTGTTCTGTTGTATATAGGCTCACGGGTACCTAACAACAACACCTCGTCTTTAAAAGCCATTTCATGTATAATGTGTTTCTCACTGTCTTCCTCACTTATTTAATAAAACCAAGCTGGGATATGGCTTTTTTTTTAGACTTACATGCTTTAGAACTTGTCATCATATCTTCTGTATTAAAAAGAAAATTCAAATGTATTGATACATATTCCTTATTTTTAAATAGGTGATAAGTTTCAGCTAATACTAAAATTAATCATGCTAAATGTCTAAGTAAATATGAATGATAACATTTTCTAATATTTAATAACTAGTAAATGACAGTCTAGAATCCTAGGTCAATACCTGCTTACTGACATACTGCACAACATTATAAAATTGAGATTATAGATTCGAATATCATTTTACATTACAAGGATTAGTGTATTGAATAAATAAACAACTTTGTAATCACTCAATGAAGTAGATACACAAGTAATTTGTAAGAGCAGCAATAACAAGAATCTAAAAGAAATATACAAACAGATATTGTAAAGTTTCTATAGCAAATACATTATACCCTTTTAAAGAGTAAACTGCAAAGAGATAACACACTTAAACAGCAACCCAAAGGAAAAATCCTCACATTAAGGGAATGTAAATGAAATAATTTCTGATTTACCTTTAATAGAGACATACCCTTGAATAGAAGGAAAGTGATATACAGAATATCAAGCAGTAAAGAAACTGCATTTTTAAACTATGAACTACAAACAGACAAATAGAAAATGAAAAATTGATGTATACTCTGGTAACTGCAGCTATTGAAATCTTTCAGCAAACCACTGTAACATTGTAAACACTCACTAGTCTATGCCAAGAAATTTGGAAGACGGCTATATGGCAAATCAACTAGGCAAATCTGATTTCTGCTTATCCATACAGAATGTGGTCATTATCTACCAATATCATTAATCTGACTTGCAAGTAAAATGTTAGATAATTTAATAAAGGTGCACCAGTCTATTGACAAGGAGCTATCAGAAATTCAAGCCAGGTTTATAAGAAGTTGTGTAACAAGGGATATCATTGCTGACATCAGATGGATCTTGGCTGAAAGCACAGAATTCCAGAAAAAAATGTTTCCTTATTTTTTAACTGTGCAAAGGAAATCTACTTTGTGAGTCATAATAAACTATGGATAACATTAAGAGAAATCGTATTTTGAGAACACTCAATTTTCTCATATGGAACCTGTACATAAACCAAGAGGCAGTTCTTTGGAAAGAACAAGTGGATGCAAATTACTTAAAATCAGGAAAGGTATGAGTCAGTGTGGCATCCTTTCACCATACTTGTTCAGTCTGCATACTGAGCAAATAATATGAGAAGCTGGATTAGGTAAAGAATATTGCAGCATAATGATTGCAGGAAAAGTTTTAACAATCTGATCTGAGATATACATATTGTACAACCCTGCTTGCTCAATGGGAAGAGGATTTAAATTACTTACTGATTTAATTTGAAGAATAGAGCCTTCAGTATGGATTATACCTCAATGTGATGAAAATAAATATCCTCACAATTGGAGAAATAAACTTCATCACAATAAATGGAGAAAACAATAAAATTATCAAGGATTTCATTTTACTTGGATTCAAAATCCATGCTCATGGATGTAGCAGTAAAGAAATCAAATGGCATGTTACATTGGGCAAATCTAATGCAAACAAAACAAAACAGAAAAACTCTTTAAAGTGTTAAAGAACAAAGATGACAATTTGAGGACTAAGGTGCACCTGACTCAAGTCAAGACATTTTTAATCATCTCATATACTTGTGAAATCTGGACAAGGCATTAGTAAAACTGGATAAAGACTGATGCAGCTGAATTATGGTGTTCGCTATGAGAATTGAACATATCATGGCCTGCCTAAAGAACAAACAAATCTGTCTTGGAGGAAGCAGTCAGAACATTCCTCAGAAATGAGAACGGTAGAACTTTTTCTCTCATACTTTGGACATGTTATGAAGATGGACCAGTCCCTGAAGAACTATATCATGCTTGGTAAAGTGAGTGAAAAAATCAAGGAGATTGATAGAGTGGCTGCAACAATGGCCTGACATGAAAACAGTTGTTGAGGATAGCAAGGATCTGGCAGTGTACATGGTATCACTGTGAGTCAGACGCAACTCAATGGCACCTAACAACAACACAGAAGTCCTGGTGTGGCACTGTAGGATAAGAACTAGATCGCAAGGTCAGGTTGCACCTTCAGGTCAATAGTTCAATCTCTCCAGCTTATCCTAGAGACCCTAAAATGGGTCTCTATGAGTTGGAAATTACTAAATGGTACTTAACAATAGCAACAACAACAACAGAAACACAACTGTAACTAACAGGTGCTGATTTAAGTTCATGAATGTTCTAACCAAAATGATTGGAATCACAATATATTTATTACAATGTTTAGACTTTTATTTCAAGATACCAAAGACATAGTAACATTTTTGATTATGACAATTCAAATTATAATTTAGATTTTGTTACTGAAGTACATATATAAACAAAAGGACTTGATGTACTATGAATACATTAGCATTTGATTTTTAGCATCATTTCTGAAATAAAGCAGATGTTTGTTAGAACATGCCTAAAACATAAAGTCTCTAAGGAAGTGAGAGAGCATTGTTTTAATTATTACAAATTTGTTTTCAGAGTTTAAATTGCCTTTGGGGTTAAACATTCTTCATAAAGTCATTTTACTTTTTCTGAATATCTGTGAAAATTATGTGAAGTTAAAGCACAAAATAATCTAGATACTAAGAAGTTATATTCTGGTGGTTTTTGCTGCTGCTGCTGCTCTATGTCTTCCAGTTCATAGTGACCTAGTACAGGGTCTGCAGAACTGTAATCTTTATGAGAGCAGAAAGCCTCATCTTTCTCCCACAGAGCAGCTGGTAGATTTGAGCTGCTGACCTTGTGGTTAGCTAAGTACATATTCCACTATGCTACCAAAGCTCCTTATATTCTGGTGATAATTTCTTCTTATTTTTGGCACAGGAATTGAAAAATTCTAAAATGTGCAGTCCTGCAGCCAGCATAGTTTCTTCAAGAAAAATCAGGCATTCCCAGTTGGTACAAATGAGCTATAAATCATATATTCCTTTATGAGTATCAGCCCTGTGGAGCTTGGAAATACACTTTCTATTTGGCAAAACACAAATTAAGTGCAATAGGTTAAAAAATTGGTAATGTGTCTCTTATACTTAATAGGTTTCTTTTTCATGTGAAAATGCTGTGACAGTATAATTCCTTTTGGTCTCTTTTTATATAGCATTGTTCATTTGTTGTGATCATGTGTATTATAGATTTTCTCTTTTTGTATCATGTCTAATGTTTGAACGTGTATTGACTCAGTAGTATGTAAATTAAAAAATATTATGTACATTAATAAACTGAATGAGGACAAATTTGCTTGTTGAAAAATTACTCCTTCACAAAGTAAGTAAGCTTCTAAAGGGAGACAGAAAGAAAGTGAGAGAAAGAGAAAGGCGTTTTGTAACCCAAAAGATTTTACACATATTAAACATGCTGAATGAAGTTAAATCTTGCACTTACTGAATGTGGTGTAAAAAAAAAAAAAAAAAATCTGCCAAAGCAATCGTTTTGGAACCAGATTTTGTAAAAGGGTGTTGTTTTCCTTAAGTGCCATTGAGTTGGTTCTGACAGTAACCCTGTTTGTGATTTTTGAGGCAATAAACCTTCACAGGAGCAGAAAGCCTCATTTTTTCCCCATGGAGTTGCTGATGGGCTCAAACCACCAGTCTTGTGGTTCATAATCTAATGCTTATTTTACAAAGCTACAGTACTCCACTATAAGGAGATGGCATGTGACTGCTATAGCCCTGTAAACTTATCTTTCTGTTTTTTTGTTTTGTTTTGTTTTGTTTTTTGTAATTTTTAGTCTGAGAAGTGTTTTGACTAGTAATAACACACAAACATGAGAAATCTAATAGTTCTTTAGCTCAAAGGCACTCAAAGCTAATTATCAGCATTTTTCCCAATTCAATTTTTTCATTTTCTCTCTCTAACACTTTAGGTGATTACAAATTTAAATTAAGGCATGTAAATCAAAATGTTTGAGAAAAAAATCTTGTTAATTGAGCTATCATTTCTCAAAATATTTGATTAAATCTCATTTATAGCTGACAAAGCAAGTTTTTGTTTTTGCTTTTTTTTTCAAATGGCGCTGTCGGGTCAGTGCAGGACTGCGAACCACAAGGTCAACAGTTCAAACCCACTAGCTGTACCTTGCAAACCCTATACAGAGTTGCTATGAGTTAGAACCAACTTCATGGCTCTTAACAACAACAACATATTAATGTAACTAATTAAAAAAACTTAAACTAACATTATTTTCTAATAAAATAACAAGAAATTTTTGTTGATAATGACTTTTGCCAATTGAAAAAGGGTTAGGCAAACTTTTGTCTAAATTGACCTCACTAAACCAAAAAACAAACTTGTTGTAATAGTATGTGGAGTTTCTAGATGGTATAAATAGTTTAGCACCTGATTTCTAATCAAAAGGTCAGTGGTTTGAATTCACCTAGAAATGTCACAGAAGAAAGAACACCTGGTGTTCTAATGTCAAAATATCACACACAGCAACAACAAAAAAAATCACAACCATTACAAGCACTAGGTACCATAGTCCTACTCAGAAACACAGGAGGCCCCTATGAGTTAGAATTGACTTCACAACAATTGTTGCTTCCTTCCTTCCTTCCTTCTTTTATTATTCCTTCCTGTCTTTCTTTTTTTAGTAAGCACTGCATTTGTAGTTATTATTACTTGTTTGAAGTGCACACATGTTGTGTGCTTTTAAAGAGAAATTGGGAAGAAATATATTTATATACTACTAGAACTGGATGAAATTGTGAAATTCAAATTTTAAATTAACTCATTTTATACAGAATGAGCATGACCCAAATAGGTTAAGTGATTTGCTTAATGTCACAAAGATAGTTTGTTTGCCCTTAGATTGCTATTACATAATGGTTTGAAGAAATTACCGAAATTTGCCAAAAAAACAAAATAAAACTAGAAAAAGTCCTCTCTGAAAGACTGTCTTGAACAAAAGAAAGCACTTAGCTAATATTCTTTAAAACCCATATAAAAAGGATACTAGGCTGTAAAGGCCATTTACTAAGCAGAGAAAGAAGCTAAAAATACAGAGTAAAAAAATCAAGTTGCTGGATTTTTATTTTTACATGACATTATTGTTTCAATAAAAATCCTTTCCCATTGAGAGTTTTAATTAGTATTCAGCAGGTGTAGTCCTGCTGAGACACTAGAAGATAAACACTTGATTGCAAGGTCAGTTTGAAACACAAGGTTGGCGGTTCAAAACTCGACAGCTCCTCCTCAGAAAAACCCTATGCAATGTCGCTGTGAGTCAAAAACAAAACAAAGGCACCTAACAACAGCTGCAGATGTATTAAAAATAATTCAATTCACAATGCAATATAATGGTTATGATGTTGTTGTTATTGTTTTGTGCCTTTGCATCAGCTCTGATTTATAGTGACACTCTGCACAACTGAATGAAATACCACTAGGCCCTATGTCATCCTCACTATTGTTGTCACGTTTGAATCCATTGTGGAAGTTACTATGTCAATTCAACTCATTGAAGATATAGCTCTTTTTCACTGACCAAGTATAAAGTTATTTTCCGGGCACTGGTCCCTACTGATAATATGTAAAAATACATGAGAGAAAATCTCTCCACCATTGCTTCTAAGGAGTATTGTGGCGCTGTAGGATAAAGCACTAGACTACAAGTTTGAGCCATAAGATTGGTGGTTCAAACTTACCAGGTACTCCTCAGAAACCCTATTCAGTGTCACTATGAGTCTGAACTGACTCGATAGGACTTACAAAAATATTTCCTAAGACAAATTGGTTTATTCTTCTGGGAGTCTGCCAATATCATAATGCAAATGTATCAATTTGTCTCCAATCTTTATTATTCATTGTTTAGTTTCATATGCATATGAAAATATGGCTCCTGTTGTTGTGTTGTTGTTGTTGTCAGGTGCCATCAAGTCGGAACCGACTCATAGTGAACCCACGTATAGCAGAATGAAACAATGTCCGATCCTGGGCCAACCTCACTACCGCTGCCACACTTGATGCCATCAATGATTCCACCTGGCTGATCCATCTCATTGGGGGTCTTCCTCTTTTTCTCTGACCCTCCATCTTACCCAGCATGACATCCTTCTCCAGCGACTGTTCCCTCTTGACAATATGTCCAAAGTATGAGAGACGAAGCTTAGCCATCCTGGCCTCCAAGGAGCACTCTGGCTGCACTTCTTCCAAAACAGATCTATTGGTTCTTTTGGCAGTCCATGTACTTTTAGTATTCTCCTCCAACACCACAACTCAAAGGCATCAATTCTTCTATGGTCTTCCTTATTCAATGTCCAGCTCTCAAATCCATATGAGATTATTGAAAATACCATGGCTTGGGTCAGGCGCACCCTAGTCCTCAAGCTGACATCTTTACTTTTCAACACTTTAAAAAGTTCCTGTGCCACAGATTTGCCCAATGCAATCCGTTGTCTGATGTCTTGACTACTGCTTCCTTGAGTGTTGAGAGTTGATCCAATAAGAATGAAGTCCTTGACAATTTCAATCTTTTCTCCATTGATAAGAATGTTATTTATTGGTCCAGTGGTGAGGATTTTTTGTTTTCCTGACATTGAGATGCAACCCATACCAAAGGCTGTGCTCTTTGATCTTCATCAGTAAATGTTTCAAGTCCTCTTAACTTTCAGCAAGCAAGGTTGTATCATCTGTATATCACAGGTTGTTAATGAGTCTTCCTCCAATCCTGACGCCACGTTTTTGTTCATAGAACCCAGCTTCTCGTATTATTTGCTCAGCATACAGGTTGAATAATTATGGTGAAAGAACACAACCTTGTCGCACACCTTTCCCAATTTTAAAACATTCAGTGTTCCCATGCTCTGTTTGAACAACTGCTTCTTGGTCCAGGTACAGATTCCTCAGAAGTACAACATCTTAATCCTCAAAATGACGTCTTTGCTCTTTAACACTTCAATGAAGTCTTTTGCAACAGATTTGCCCAGTGCAATATATCATTTGATTTCTTAACTGCTATTTTGATGAATATTGATTGTGGATCCAAGTAAAATAAGAGCCTTGATAACTTAAGTTTTTTCTGATCATCCTGATGTTATTTATTGGTCCTATTTTGAGGGTTTTCGTTTTCTTTACATTAAGTTATAATTCATAATGAAGGCTGCATTCTTTGATATTCATCAACAAATATCTTAAGTGTTCTTCACTTTCTGCATGAAGGGTTGTTTTATCTCTATATGACAGGTTGTTAATGACCTTTTGTCCAATCCTGATGCAGAATCTACATCATATAATTTGGCTTTGCAGATTGTTTGCTCAGGATACAGATTGAATAAGAATGGTGACAAGATAACACCCTGACTCACACCTTTCCTGATTTTAAAACACACAGTATCCCTTTGTTCTATTTGATTGCCCATTGGTCTATATACTGGTTCCACATGAACCTATGTAAGTGTTCTGGAATTCCTGTTCTTTGAAATGTTATCCAAAGTTGTAATGAATCACAAAGTCAAATGCCTTTGCATAAATGAAACACATGTAAAATTCTTATTTTCTATGCTTTCAACCAAGATCTATCTGACACCAGCAGTGAAATTCCTTGTTCCCTCCCCTCTTCTGTGTCGAGCTTGAATGTCTGGCAGCTCCCTATGATTTTCCTCATATTAAACTAGTCTTCCATGTACTTGAATATGTATTATCCTACCACAGACTGCACTGTATTTTAAGATAAATCTTGAAATGTTATTTTTGAGAAATGATGCTATGCCTTTCCTCTTCAATTTGTCATTCCTTGCACAGTCAGCTGTGAGATTGTCTGATTCAAAATGGCCAATACCAATCTAATTCTGTTTCATTGTTTATGACTTGCAATTTTCCTAGATTCATACTTCATACAGTCTACATTTCTTTTCATTTTTAGTTGTGCTACCTCAGCAAATTAAGGTCGCATAATCTTTGCTCTATCCACATCATTGAGGTTGATTCTACTTTGAGAAAACAACTCTTCCCCAGTAGCATTTTGAGTGTCTTTCAATCTGATGGGCTTATCTTCAGGCACTATATCTGACAATACTTGCTATTCATAAAGTATTTAGTGACTAATTATTTAGAAATGGTTTGACTTTTCCTTCCTTCTAATTTCTGTTAGTCTGGAAGCTCCATTAAAACCTTTCCAACATTGGTGACTCTCCTCGTATTTGGTATGCAGGTGGCATAGTTTACTGCATGTAGGCCACAATAGTACAGCAAAGTGACAGGCAGTGGTGGTTTATGAAAGGATACCACAATCTGTATTAGGAAATTATGAGGGTAAGTAAAAAAAGTATTGCTACAAGGCCATAACAAACTTTATTTAAAATATAAAATCGTAAAAGCAATTATTTCTTGACATACCTTTCATATATATACACTTCTGAGGGTGGTGTTTTCATGTCTCTAACTGTTTCCCTAATTATTTTCTGCTCTGTGCTTTACACCATATCAAAACAGCAGTATTGAGATGAATGGAGGACTCAAATTGCATGCCTTATCCAATATACATTAAGTTTGGGAACAAAAATAACTCTGAATGAGCAAAATCAGGGATGTAGGGTGCGTGCACTAAGATTTCCCAATGAAATTCTGGTTGGATAAACCTTGCTATACTTGAAGAATATTGTTGTTTTCAGGTGCTATCGAGTCGGAACTGACACATAGCGAACCCATGCATAGCAGAACCAAACAATGTCCGATCCTGGGCCAACCTCACTACCGTTGCCACACTTGATGCCATCAATGATGCCACCTGGCTGATCCATCTCATTGGGGGTCTTCCTCTTTTTCTCTTACCTTCCATCTTACCCAGCATGACATCCTTCTCCAGCGACTGTTCCCTCCTGACAATATGTCCAAAGCATGAGAGACGAAGCTTAGCCATCCTGGCCTCCAAGGAGCACTCTGGCTACACTTATTCCAAAACAGATCTATTGGTTCTTTTGGCAGTTCATGGCACTTGTAGCATTCTCCTCCAACACCACAACTCAAAGGCATCAATTCTTCTATGGTCTTCCTTATTCAATGTCCAGCTTTCACATCCATATGAGGTTATTGAAAATACCATGGCTAAGGTCAGGTGCACCTTAGCCCTCAAGCTGACATCTTTGCTCTTCAACACTTTAAAAAGTTCCTGTGCCACAGATTTGCCCAATGCAATACGTTGTCTGATCTCTTGACTATTGCTTCCACGCATGTTGATAGTTGATCCAATAAGAATGAAGTCCTTG
This sequence comes from Chrysochloris asiatica, assembly GCF_000296735.1. Classification (NCBI taxonomy): domain Eukaryota; kingdom Metazoa; phylum Chordata; class Mammalia; order Afrosoricida; family Chrysochloridae; genus Chrysochloris; species Chrysochloris asiatica. The sequence continues at coordinate 17,355,758 of NW_006408537.1, read as the reverse complement.
ACAATTTCAATCTTTTCTCCATTGATAAGAATGTTATTTATTGGTCCAGTGGTGAGGATTTTTTGTTTTCCTGACATTGAGATGCAACCCATACCAAAGGCTGTGCTCTTTGATCTTCATCAGTAAATGTTTCAAGTCCTCTTAACTTTCAGCAAGCAAGGTTGTATCATCTGTATATCACAGGTTGATATCTCAAGCGAGTGAAGTTTTGCTAAAGGTAATACAGAAGTGGCTACAATCATACATTGACAGAGAACTTCCGGAGGTTCAAGCTGGACTCAGAAGAGGCCATGGAATGAGAAATATCATTGCTGATGTCTGGTGGATCTTAGCTGAAAGCAAAGAATATCAGAAAGATGTTTACCTATGCTTTATTGACTATGCAAAGGCCTTCGATTGTGTGGATCATGACAAGCTATGAACAACTTTGAGAAGTATGAGTATTCCAGAACACTTAATTGTGCTTCTGAGGAATCTGTACCTGGACCAAGAAGCAGTTGTTCGAACAGAGCATGGGAACACTGAATGTTTTAAAATTGGGAAAGGTGTGCGACAAGGTTGTGTTCTTTCACCATACTTATTCAACCTGTATGCTGAGCAAATAATATGAGAAGCTGGGTTCTATGAAGAAAAACGTGGTGTCAGGATAGGAGGAAGACTCATTAACAACCTGCAATATGCAGATGATACTTGAATGAGAGGTGCATTATTATGATGAGAAAATAAAGAAACAAACGTTCTTACCACTGTTTTCCTGGCCTTTTCTTCCCAATGCAGTTTCTAATTATCTTACAAACTTCTGTCTTTCAAGTGAATCTATCAAGATTGCATTTTTGGTATCGAAGGAAAACAGTCAGCATCATTGTTTGAGCTGATTTCTCTACTTTGAATTTAACTAGCCTAGCAGATTCCATAGCAAACCACTGTTTTGATTGGGCCTTTCTTATGAAGTCATCCTAAGGAGAATAAGGTCAAGTGTATTTCTGAGAGAGCTTGTCTGCAGTCATTCACTCATGGCAGGAACATATTTAGGCATGTTTTGTTTGTAATAAACCCATTCAAGCAGTGGATTTATTCCATACTGGAACCTTAGTAGTTATACTTTTTGACTCATGCGTTTACATATTGCTAAGTTACAAGAAGAGTCAACATGAAGAGCCATGGTTAAGATTTCTTCCTTGTCCATTTAGTTTCTTTGCAAAGGATTCTTGCTACATTTTTAATTCAATCACAGTAAAAATTTCAGTTTTCTGATATAAACTTCAAATTGCATGATTTTTAAAGTTATTGTCAAAATGTCTGATAAATTAAGAATCTAAGGGCTTCAAAATCATGCAGGGTACTTGCCTGTGTGTTTTATGGATCTATTTCCCAAAAGTTGAGATTAGGTCTGAATGGAAAGGTTTACCTTGTATAGATGTGAGAAGCTATTGCTTTGTTACCTGTAGGTTTTTTAGTTTTATTATTAATTTTAAATTTATATACATTGGTATTTACTCTTTGTGGTATATCATACCCAAGGCATGACAAATGCTTAGAGTTAGTATCTACCACATGGACGGCACTTCACAACAACAACAACAACCATGGTCATGATACAGAATATTCCCATTACATTAAAAAAAGTAAACCAAGCAAAAACTGTCTATTCCATTTGTTGTCATTCACTACCCCTCCTCTTGATTCCTGACAATCACAAACCAGTTTTTCATCTGTTATAATTGTGTCTTTTCCAAATGGCCATACAAATCGAATTATACAATAAGTAGCCTGTTGTGACTGGCTCTGTGAATTTAGCAAAATACGTTTGACATTCTTCCATATTCCTACATGCATCAATAAGCTATTATTTTTATTACTACAAACAACTTCAAAGTATAAGTTGTGTGGTGGCTTCACAGGATAAGCACTAGATTGTGAACCACAAGGTCAGTGACTCAAGTCTATCAATCACTCCTTGGGAGAAAGGTGAAGTTTTCTGCTTCTGCAAATTTTCTAAGAACCTAGAAAATTCTTTCCAATGTGATTTTGTAATTTCGCATTCTCATCAGCAACAAAACGAGAGTTCAAAATACTCTACATCCTTACAAATACTTGATGCATTTAGTTTAATTTGGGTTTTAGCATATTTCATAGGTATATTGGCATCTCATTTTGGATTCTATTTGTATGTTGGTATTTTTAAAATAGAGAAATCTACCTTTTCCCATCTAATCTTTGTTCTGAGAAGATACCAGGCTTAATCTATTGTTTTTACTTAATCTATTGTCTTTCTTACTGTAAAACATGGTAATATGCTCTATCCAAAGGAAAGTTCAGGGTTAAAAAAGTCTAGATTCATAAATTAACTTTGATACATTAATGTATAGTACTTGTATAGTAAATATTGAAATATCTCTTATGTGAACTTTATTTTTAACAATATTTGTCTGAAGCCATAATGGTTTATTTGAAGAATCAATTTCCTAGATATGGCATCAGTAACATGTGGGAGTTTTACTTTGCCAAGAAAGTAGAAATTCCCAAGATACACTATCTTTGCTACACACTGAAAACAAGCTAACTAAATTACAAATTCAGACTTCAATATCTTTTTCTTCTTCTTTTTTAAAATTACAATGGAAAGGTGAGAAAGTAAATAAACCTAAGAAACTAAAGTTCAGAAAATGACACACCTTGATCAGAAAGAAAATAGCTAAATGCTTTCATTTAGAAAAATAATGTTGTGTACATAGAATATTACTTGGAATCTGGAAAAGAAAACAAAACAAAAGCAAATAAATAAATAACTGAAAAGAAGATTTGAACATGAACTTCACAAAAGGACTAATAAGTTATCTTTGCCAGGAAGAAGGAATATGTCAGAATTAAGTATCTGTAAAATAGGTCAGAAGACTTATGAAATAAAATAGATTTAAATATATATAGCCAAAAAATATTTGGCTAAAATGTCAATTTAATTTTTTATTTTGTTGTTGTTTGTTTTTTATAAGTTTTTATTGTGAATTGAGTGATTGTTTACATAGGAAAACATCAGTTTTGCACTCATCCTATCATATTTTGATTCACTGCAATGATTATAATCCCCTCCATGCATCATCATTTAACAGTATTTGGCTCTATTTCCTCTGTTTTTGTTTATTTGTTTGTTTGTTTCTTTCTTTTTGATGTACATAAAAACACTCTGGAATACATAATAATTTAAACAACCAAAGGACACATTCTGCAAGCCTGCCTCCTGGCCACCAGCACACAGCCTATCTTTTTTCATGAGTTCAGAGGCCTCAGCTGTTCCATCTCTCCATGCCGTCATCTTGGCTTCCATGTGTGGTGTCTCTGCTACCCTTGTCAAGGTCCCACATTCTGCTCATGCTCTTCTCCTTGATGACTCTAGGGTCTACTGTTCCTGGAATGTAAGGTTAACTACTTTACCTTTACAGTTGTGACAACTGCAATTAGTCATGATAACAATTACTCAGTATTGAATCAAAAGAATCTTATCCACATTTCACTTCACCAGACCCATCTCCCATCTAGGCAAGATGAAAAATTTCAGTGGAGATGCTACCTTCCCCCATACACTCTGAAACTAAACTTCCTTTTGAAAACTTCTGAGCCAGCCTTTACAGTCCCCACAATCCCATTTAGGTAGCCAATGTCTAAGTGGCCCTTCCCTATTAACCCTGTATACTGAGCAGACAGGCTTGGTCCTTGATATGAAGACTTCCCTCTCAGTTGGTCTTTTGAGCTACTACATCCATAATTATGAGTCAAGTTCATAAAATTGTAGCAAGTTATACTTTCCTTTATCAAATTTCTTTATATTCCTCTAGTGGAGCTCTGGTCATCAAGCCATCAAAAGGAGGTCAAATGAGTATTATTTGCAAGTTTGGGTGTTCTTGTGCATCTCCCCTTACTTCATATCAGCTGGAGACTTCACTCTCAGCTCTAGCCCTCTGTGGCTAGGTCAATGTCCATGGGCTCAGGAGTTCCCAAGTCTCCCCAAACTTTGGACCAACCAGTCTTTCCTCTTCTCTCTCTCATATTTAGGTCGACAGGTATTAATGGAACATGTCTGAACTCAGCCTGTATATTCATTACTGACTTTTCCCATTTCCACTCAAATGCAGACCAATGTGGTTGCCAGAGAGCCTACATACCTGCTCATGTGTTTCCTTTCAAATTTCAGTCTTGAAAGGGAGTTTTTCCTGAAGGGACTTGATTGCTTGCCTTGATGGGTCCCCAGAGAAGACCTTGTTTGTTCTTGTAATAGCCAAACAGACTGCCATTTTTGTTTTTTATGTTTTTTTTTTGTTTGTTTGTTTGTTTTTTTCCTGCTGGTGTTTCTTTCAAGAAATATCTTCTGTTCCTCTAGTTGCTCCAGGCTGGTATGCATGTTCTTTCAAAGGGAAATGTTCCACCTCAGAAGCTTCTGGATGGGACTCAGGATTCACCTAAGGTCCTGTACGTTACAAGGGCTCCACAAGAAGCCTGTTTCACTATGCAAGTTCTAGTACCCCTTTTAAGTATTCTAATCAGTTATAGGCTGAAGGCAGGTTTATCAGCTTTCTATAATCAGGTTTCCTGATGTTCCTTTCTATCCCACTCAAGTGTCTATTTTACAATAGTAGGCAAGGGGAACCAAGATTCAAAAGACAATCAAACATTTTAACCATCAATTTTTAATTAAATACTTTTAATAGATAATGCTGAAATATACCATCTCTGCTAAAAGCAAAACAAAACACACTAATGCTCCACCTTGCTTAATACACAAAAATTAATGTAAGATAGATCTTGAAAATATTGGTTGATTGAAGGAGAATATTATATTTTTACATTTTTAGTTGGGTGTGCAAAGATTTTGTAAATAGTACATATACGCATACTAAAATACTACCATAAAATATAAATCAATACATTTGACTCCATCAAAATTAAAAGCTGTATGCTCAAGTGAAACCATTTAGAAGTTAGGCAAGTCACATATTTGAGACATTTAATTTTATAAACAGATCTGAAAAAGTATTTTATCTAGAAACTATTTATAAGTAAATAATAATAATAATAATAATGGGGAAAACAAAACCATAGAAGATTTGAACAGGCACTTTGAAAAGCTAACTATTAGTTCTTCTTTTGTGAAGTACATATTCAAATCTTCTTCTCAGTGTAATTATTTTGTTTTTTGCTTTTGTTTTCTTTTCTTTTCCAGACCCCAAATAATATTCTATGTATACAACCACATTTTTTCTAAATGAAAACTTTTAACTTTTTCCTCTCTCT
>NW_006408537.1:17349242-17350372 GCF_000296735.1 Chrysochloris asiatica | reverse complement strand
GTGTGTGTGTGTGTGTGTGTGTGTGTGTGTCTGCATTGTTGGTGATGTTAAGTGTTGTCGAGTTGGTTCCAACTCATCGCGACCTTGTACAGGGTTTCCCAAGAGTGGCTGGTGAGCTTAAGCCTGCGACCTTGCAGTTCAAACCAGCTTTGCAGTCCAGCGCATTAATTCACAGTGCCACACCAGGACTCCAGATGGTGGTGTGCCGTGGAGTCAGTTCTTACTCATTGCGACTCATAGGGTTTCCATGAGCAGAAAGCTTCATTTTTCTTCCGCCTTGGTAGTTTCGAACTGCTGACCGTGAGGTTCAGCAGTAACCACTACGCTACCAGAGCTTCTTAGAACTCCATATGTTGTTGTTATTTTGTGCCGTGGAGTCGGTTCCAACCCATAGCGACCCTGTACAGGGTTTCCGAGGCTGTAAATCTTTACGGGAGCAGAAAGCCTCCTCTTTCTCCGCGGAGCAGCTGGTAGTTTCGAACTGCTGACCTTGAGGTTCACAGCCTGATACGTAACCACTACGCTACCAGAGCTCCTTAGAACTCCGTATTCATATATAAAAATTGTTGTTGCTAAGTATCATCAAGTAGGTCCCGACTGATAGCTACCCTCTACAAGTCTTCAGAGGAGCGGCTGGTGAACTTGAACTGCTGACCTTGCGTTCAAATCGACCTTACAGTCCAGCGTGCAATAACGTGCAGCACCACACCTGGACCGGGTGCTGTGCTGTACCTTATTGCAAGCTGGACTGTAAGGTCAGTTAGAACGCAATATGTATTTATGGAGTCCGGGTGTGATGCTATAGGATAAGTACTGGACTACTAACCGCAAGGTTAGCAATTCAAACCAACCAGACACTTTTCAAAAGGTTCCTTATGAGTTGGAACCTACTCAATGATACTTAACAACATATGTATTGCTGTTGTTGTTGTTATGTGCTGTGGAATTGATGCCGACCCATATGTGTGTGTGTATGTGTATAGATTTGTTGTTGTTATTAACTGCCGTAGAGTCGATTCCGACCCATAGCGACCCTGTATAGATAGATGTTGTTGTTGTTGTTATGTGCCATCGAGTCGGTTCCGACCCATAGCGACCCTGTACAGGGTTTCCGAGGGTGTAAATCTTTA